>NC_051066.1:92029363-92170019 GCF_004664715.2 Peromyscus leucopus | reverse complement strand
ACCCCAGTTTGGTCAGTTTCTAAGCTGTGCAGGTAACAGCAGAACACTCCTGTAAACCTTGGTGGGGGGAAACAGATTACTGAGGGTGGATTCTGGAACCTCACTGGCCAGGAAGCCTAACAGAATCTCTGAGGTCCAGGGTCATTGAATGATCCTGCCTAAATAAATAAGTAAATATAAATGCAGATTTCCATCAAAGACGTGTCAATCCTGAGTTATCTACATGTATGCATGAATAGCCACACACGTGTACACACACACACACACACACACACACACACACACACACACACACACACACACTTTTAAAAAGAAATCTTTAAAAGCCTAGGCAGTGAGTACTTTATGGGCTGCTGAGTCTGCCACAGCTACTCAGAACTCCTCTATGGTGGATGTACAATGCAGAGCATCCTACGAACACAAATACACATTCTACAATGCCAACTTTACAGACGCTGACATTTGAATTCTAAGTCATCTTCATGTCATAAGCTCATCGTTTTTCAACCACACTAACATGTAAAAAACCTTAGATTGCAGGCAGAATGGAAGCAGGTGAGCTAGCCTTGGCTCGCAGGGTTGTAAAGAAAGATGGCCAGTCTGGTTGTCTGCTGGGAACTGGAAACATCGGTTCTGTGCTCAGGAAAACTGAGCTACCACTGCAGAAGTGGTGCCACTGTGTTTTGTGGTTGATGCCCCTTCAAGCCAGTAGTATTCCCCCAGTGTGTGCTGAGTGGAGAGCTCAGTCAGTAAAGCACTTGCCTTGTATGCAAGGGACCTAGGTTTACCTGTATATCCCATGCGTTTGTTGTTTGCTTTTTAAGTGTGCTGTAATGTGCTTGCTCCACGGCAGCCAGCCTAGCTTACCTGTCCACTTCCAGAACAGTGAGAGACCTTGTCCCCTCCCCCCAAAAACCATATTTTTGGATGATGCCCAAGGTTGACCTCTGGCTTCCACATGCAGGAGCATATGCACCTGCACACATTATGAGCATGTATACCCATGCACACCTGTGAATGTACACACACACACACACACACACACACACACACACTTCCACCTATTTTCTCTGGTTCTCAATCTCCTTGTCTGTGCTTCCTTTCTCTGATCCCCACCCCATCCTCCCACCCTTGCAGCTTCCAATTGTAAGTAGAAAGGTGTGAAATATGAAGCACACACTTTTCTGTTCCATTCATTCATACAAAAACTGCATGAACTACTTTATTAGTGATATCTTGTTATTTATCTATGCATTGGCTTTAATACATGGAAGTGAACCATGAGGAGAAAAAGACAAGAAACTGAACTCTATGGACCATTATTTGCAAACAGGATGGTTTGTACCGGCAAGCAAGGTCAGTTTCTCTCAAGACAGCACTCAATAGATGGCTAGAAAGCCCAGTCTCCCACATCATGAATGAAAAAAAGAAATAAAAAGGACATGACTGCTCCTAGGTATGGTGGAGATTTATTGCAGATATGAGGGAATATGGAGATTTATTGTAGATATGAGGGAATAAATAGCCAGAGGCAGAGAAAGGGACATCTGGAAGAGTCTAAAGTGACATGACCAACAGACTGAGCTGGGCCATGTGTATGTGGGGAATAGGCAGGAGCCAAGAGGTCAAAATGTAAACAGGACCAGTGTAGCCAAAATGGCTGGCTTATACAAAGAGCAGTTGTGGGGAGGGCAGCCCAGTCCCTGGGGGTCAAGTTCAGGGGAGGGGGCAGGGCGTTCCAGCCAGCATCTGCTTTGATGTTAACAGGCACCTCAGCCTGTTGTTCCGGGTTGAGACCTAACACACTGTATGCTTACTTTCCTGTTTACTAGAGTCTAATCGGACATTCTCATCTCCTTTCCTTACTTTCTTTGGCCTTATTAAGCTACTCCTTCTTGGGTTTATTGCTTTGGCGTTCCAGTTTGGGTTCAATTTTACTTTCTTCTTTTAAAAATTAAATGTTAAAGGTACAACATTTTCTGAAGTACTGCTTTGGCTGTACCATACATGTTTCGATATTTGGTATCTGTTATTATTCAAGGCCAGCCCTGGTCTACAAAGCAAGTTCCAGGACAGTCTGGGCTGTTATATAGAGAAACTGTCTCAAAAACAAAACAAAACACAAAACAAATTAACTTCTTCCAAAATTTTACTATTTGCTTCATGCTCATATATATATATATATATAGATAGATACATATATGTATATATACATATATATGTATGTATGTATAGGCTCTCTATATATGGGGGTCAGTCTGAGGACAACCTGTCCTTCTACCATGTGGGTCCTGGGTATAGAACTCAGATCCTTAGGCTTGGTGGTAAATTAACTAACCCTTGCTCCTTTAACAACTGAGTCATCTTCATAGTGCTAATCTTAAATTTTTATCATAGGTCTATTTTATTACTTTTGCAGTGTTCTTAATGTTTCTTGTGTGTGTGTGTGTGTGTGTTCCTGTGGGTGAGTGTGGGTGCACAAGTTTGAGTATGGAGGTAAGAGGTTAGGTGTCTGTCCCCACTTCCACCTTGACACAGGATCTGTTTTGTTATTTCTATTGTGTATGCCAGGCTAGCTGGCTCATGAGCTTTCAGGGATTCCCCTGCCTCAACCTCCCATTCTCCTCGAGTCCTGGAATTATAGGTACATGCTACCATGTCTGGATTTAGAGAGCAAATGAGTCAGCACCCCCAAGGCCTTTAATATTTCTTAAATATTTGAGATGTCTATAACCTAGCCTTTTGAAATTTATTTTATTGCCTAATAATTTTTATAAATTTTTTGTTTGAAATTAAAGTATACTTCATATTTTTAAATGTTTTTATGTATATCCTGCACATATGTATATGTACCATGTGTGTACGGTGTCTGCAAAGACCTAAAGAGGATGTCTGATCCCCTAAAACTGGAGTTACAGGCAGTTGTGAGCTGCCATGTGGGTTCTGGGAACTGAACCCAGTTCCTCTGCAATAGCAGCAAGCACTCTCAACCACCGAGCTACCTGTCCAGTGCCATGTTTTATAATTTTGAGATACAGTGTGTATTCATTATGGACAGGTTTATTTTGGCTCAGGAGTTCAAGGATACCATTCATCTTTGTGTAGAAGCCATAGCCCCAGGAGCTTGTGCCAGCTGACCACACTTTCTCTGCATCAGGAAGTAGAGGATGAATAAATGCTAGCTTTCCCCTTTTACAATCTGGGACCCCAGACCATGGAAGGGTGCTACTCAGTTAGGGTGGGTCTTCCCACCTCAGTTACTCTAATCTAGGTAACTCTTCACAGATACTCCAGAGGTTTGTTTCCATGGAGATTCTAGATCCTTTCAGTCTAGATGGTAAATCTGACAACCAAGATTAACCAGCAAGCAGGGACAAATGAAAAGCCTAAGAAAAGAACCATTCACTGGAAGAAAAGGGTTTCAGATCTTCAGGAGATAAGTCTCTACGATAATATGTCGGCCAGACCAATAGATTAGTTGTTGGGTGCCTGCTTATTGTGCTCAGGACAGTGAGCTCATTCTCAGAAACACAAACTTTAACAACCTTCTCTCTCCAGAGGGAAACAACTTTAATCAATTGCAGATCAAGCTGCAGGAAGTAATGGATGAGTGCCCACATTTGCTAAGCACAATAGACTTGAGGTTGCACTATGACCAGGAAGCAAACAGAAGCCTCTTTGTTAGCTCCTAAGGCATTGCACAAACATGGTACAGAGGCTCACCCTGACTTTCTACTGTCACCTTCGAAACATTCAAAGCATAATTCTTTTAGTGGCATTAATACTGAAGTCAGGAAGGATTTAGTTTTATTTATGTGTGTGCCTGTATGGATGTGTAGCACATGTGTACAGGTGCCCACAAAGGCCAGAAGAGGGTGTCAGATCCTCTGGAACTGGAGTTAGAGAAAGTTGTGCGTTGCCTGATGTGGGTCCTGGGAAACAAAACTAGCTTAAGAGCAGCTAGTGCTCTTAACCCCTGATCCACCTCTCCAACCCTGAATAGACTTCCCTCTGAAATCTTAATATTGCTTCAGTGTGGACAAGGCAGAGGTGAAAGAATGGAAGAAGCACTTACGTAAGTGGAGGGAAAACAACAACAACAACAACACCTGAACCTAGAATGCGATGGGAATGGTGCACACCAGAGGCTGTACTGATGGGAGCTGTGCACACCCGAGCCTTATTCTGAGATGGGAGCTGTGCACACTTGAGCTTTACACCACTCCCATCTCAGTGCAAGGCTCAGGGTGATGACTAGGCCAACTGGATGGCAGCAGTGCAGCGGTCCATCGAGGCAGAGAAGAGCATGGACAAAGGTCTGAGGGATGAGGGCAATCACTGAGAACTGGAGCATCCTCAACTTTCTGGAAGAGACACACCTGGGTAATTCAGCATCTGGTTTAATGGAAGGCTATTATGATGCAACTCAATGGCCTTGCAGAAATCTCTACATTTCCTTGACCTGTTACACGGAGTATACTTGTCTAAAGAGTGCCTTACAGCCCTGTGTCCCGAGTAAATCCGATGACTTTCTCAGCATCTCATTAAGTAACTGGTCTTAAACCCCATTTTCTCCTTACAAGAACATCACATCATTTGTAAACATGTTGCTTTCATACTTTAACAAGATCTACTAACTAGCAGGAAGTTCATGAATTCATTGTTCTTTTAAATTTTAAGGCATAGTAAAAACACCGACTCCCCACAAAAGGCCTTCTTGGTATGAACTGACATTGCCTGAAAAAGCTACATCCATGTCATAGACTCTACAACTGACTAGAACTTTGTCATTATGGAGACTCGTAATTTTGCAGGCTGAGAATCAGAATTACCTTGGGCTATCCTGAATTCCTTCAGTAACTTTATCATGCCTCCTCTGTATCAGGTAAAACCTTTGCAATGTACTAATTTAGCAGATTATTCTACCCCGAAGCTAAAATATGCCACCAGATAGCATCTGAGACCTTTAGCAATGGTTTCCTCCCACTACAATTCACGTGTTCAAGGTTCCCACCAGTGTATGTGGGGATTGCATTTATGACTAAACATTTGTTCTGTGACCATAAAAGCTTATGCAATAATTTCCACAGCAGAATGTGTCATTCAGGATAACCTGAATCCATGTTCCCAGGCTATGTTCACTCAGACCTGGCTAAGATAAATCTCTCATTTTCCTTTTGGCATAAGAGCTGTGTGTTTTGCATTGCTGTGGCCTTCCTTAGAAGGACAGAGAGGTGGGCTGTGTATGTATGTGTGTGTGTGTGTGTGTGTGTGTGTGTGTGTGTGTGTGTGTGTGTGTATATATATATATATATATATATATATATATATATATATATATAGTGTTAAAATTCCTTTTTATAAATTCTACCTCTACAGACTAAGTTGAAAATTATTTTTAGAGCAGGAAAAAGTAGGGAAGAAAGTATGGAGGACACAAAGATCTAAGATATAACAAACATTAAAAAAAACCAAATTGATGGTTCCAATCTGACAATGAGTTAATAAGTAATGGAAATAAAGTTAAACCAATCTTCAATTGATCCTGTCCTTCCTTCCTACTCATGCATAGCCTCTTAACTGTTAAAAATTATTTCCTTAGTACAACCAGCAGCTCTGAGGGAAGAGGGACAGTAATCTTGCCATGTTTAAGTAACCCTGCCCCCACAACTCTACTCTGGTTCCAAGGACAGGCTTGTGGGAAAGATGACAGAAATGGCTCACCGTTCTTTCAGGGGTGATAAGGGACTCACTGGAGATCACCGTTTTTCTTCTGCCTCAAGAAAAAGTATCTGCCATTGCTCTGGTGAAAAAGAATCCCTCTAGGGAAATGTCACCAGTGAGTAATTCCACACTAGACTATGTCTAGCTTTTAAAATAAGGGTCAGCCAAAGTGGCCAGGCCTCAAGGATTCCCCTGAGCACCACTGCAATTCCATGTTCCCACTTTTCTGGGACTCTCCATGCCTCAGTTAGAAGGCTGAACAGGGGTCCAGGAATGAAGGGGAATAGAAAAAATAACTGCCTCATGATCTAATTCTAGAGTGAACACTTATTTCACATGACCCTTTTAATCCTACGAAGTGTGTCTGAACCTGTCATAGACAGACAAAGTGCACCAGGACTCTAGAGTCAGAGACAAGGGTTCAGACCAGGGTGTTCACTCATGGGACCTCAGGAGCACTTCTTAACCTCCAGAGTCTCCTCTTAGGAAAAAGGACCCATACATTATAGTTAAGTAAGGATTAGAAGTGACCAGGTATAGGGTACTTCATGGAACAATAACATTCTAGTTATTCATGTTAGACTTAATATTACAAATGGAGTTTTGAACTATCATTTATTTCAAAGATCTAAAAACTCATATCTCAGAACGATTAATTTTAACTAAATTCACTCCAACTATCAGACATTGACAGATTTTTAATCATTTATGTGCAGGTATGTGTCTGTATGAACGTATGCCGTGTGTGTGTGTGTGTGTGTGTGTGTGTGTGTGTGTGTGTGTGTGTGTGTCTGTCTGTCTGTCTGTCTGTCTGTCTCCTCCATAATCAGAGAGTGCATCAGATCCCCTAGAACTGGAATTACACGTCATTGTTTGAGCAGCCTGATGTGGATGCTGGGAACCACTCAGGTCACCTGAAGAGTAAGCAAGCACCTTGAACCCGTGAGCCACCTCTTCAGCTATCTGGTTGCTCCTTTAAGGAGTATTATTGCATATGCCACTATATTAATCGCATCACAGAAACCCAATTTAACTTCACTGATATAAAACTGCTCTTATACTTGGTATTGACCTTATGTGAACATAAAAAACTTTCTCAAAGCCTATAAACAAACATGATTTTGTACCATGTACAATCTGGGTATAGTTCATTCTTCAAATGACTACAATTGTAACACAATAACCTAAAAACATTATTTTGGTGTCGTGATAGTATCACAATTGATACTGCCCTAACAGTTCCCCCTTGTTTTTGACGTAATACAAAGGCCAAGTGGTTAGTGTACGTGTACACACACACACACACACACACACGTTTATAGTTTGTTAAACATTTGCCACACATCTTTAAGGTAGCTAGTAACTGCAGCATGGGTACAAACCAGTAATTATGTAAATTAAATAATTCTCTGGATCAAGGGTGAGGTCATGAAGTCAAACTGCAGGTGAACTTTCAGTTAGAGAATATGACTCTGAAGAATGAAACCCCACTTCAGATGAAGGTGCTTAGCCTGCCTGCTTTCTTCTCTAGCGATTACCATCTTACATAGCATATGCTCTGAAGAAGTAAGAAAAAGCCCTTTTAAATTTCATGATTGGTTTAATCAGGTAATTCCAGGAGAAGGGAAATCACTGAAACAAATCGTCTACCATCTGATAAGTCCAATTACATGGTATGATGGAACAAAAGCAGTTACAAACTCATATGTGCATATTTACATTATATACTCACAACTCTCAAGCTAGTTGACTCTATGTGGGGAGATGCATTAGGACAGCAGTTAAACAGGCTTCCACTGCTCGTTAGAAAGGATGCAGTTAGGCTCCTAGTGGGGGTAATATACACGTGAGGCACTTCTGAGGTCAAGGAAATAGCAAAACATCCTACACACTGGAAATGTTCACACAAAAACTTGTGTATCTTTAATACAAAGGCTTTCGACTAGATTATTTTTGAAAATTTTCAAACACTGACAACTTTTTCAATTCTAGCTTTTGGGACAATGGGTAACGTTAGTATACCAAAGCAACTGAAAGGTTTCTAATGGTCAGGCTGCTAGGCCACGGGGACCTTGATGCCCCCTGTAATTCTCCTTTCCTCCCCGCCCACTTTTTGGTTTGTATAAATCATCTCTGTCAGCGTGTACAAGTTCTTAAGATTTTTAGTTTGACTCACCATAAAACACACATGGCCCTCATATCATTTATAGCAACTTCCTAGTGTTTCCCCTAATACTTAGAAATGTGATTCTGGAAGCCCAGTCAACATTTTAGTGATGAATTGGTTTTATCCGTTAACTAAGGTTCTCCAAGTTATTTTTCAGAGAAAGGTTACACTTGCTCAATTACACTGTTGGACTACAATTAAAATTACTTTAAAAACACATTAATCGAAGTTACACATTCCAAATATAATCAGATACTCAATTTCAACAGAAGACCCATAAAACTCTCTACCTTGCCCATTTAGAGGAAAAGTACATGCTTTCTCACTCTGAAGACTGACAGGAGTATGAGAAATACCTGTGTGCCACTTCATTAAGGGGAGAAGGAGAGAGGGAGAGGAAGAGGATAGCTAGGCTCACCCAAGGACTTAGCTGGCACTATACACATGAATTCAAAGTGCATTTGTATCATTTCAGAAGCTCATTTTAGGCACTGCTGAATAACCAATGGAAATAGGTAGTTTCAAGTTTTTCCCTTTAAATTTAAGCCCTGTCTTATCATCATCATCATCTACTTAGAAACACACACACTCTCTGGAGTTGTCATGAGAAAATACAGGCAATTATGTTTATTTTTTTAAAAATTCTCCCTGACTGGCACTGGGAAGAAAATAGGAATACCATTTTGGTAATGGCTTCTCAGTTAAAGGAACTGGTTGTATAACTGCTTCAGTACATACATAAGTTTGACTGCCAGTTCCAAGTTTCAATAAATATTTTAAAATAGGATATGTAAGAAAAAAGTGCTTAAAATCTTCCAGCAACCAAAAAATGCATTTGAGGAAAGATTTATTTACATTCCTTTGAGCTGTTCCTTACCCCTGGTTTCTCTGGTAGGCAGTGGGCCACCCTCTGAACAGCCCTTTACAGGGCAGACACCATCTCCATCTCTTGGCGCTGGTCTAAAATCATCCAGCAGGTGGCACTGGGACTCCACAAGTATTCCTGCTCAACAAATCAAAGGCTTCCCCGTGAAGCCACAAGAATCACTTGAGAACTACTGATTCTGAGCAAACGAGCCCACCAGGCAGAATTCTTTCTGGTCACGCCATTCTGATGATTTTCGAAATTTACTTTTACTCTAACAGTTTTGTTGAGCCATCTGCTTAAACTTTAGACACAAGGGGAGTTTTAAAGGAAACGCCCAATGGCAGTGCCAAATCTGTACAGCGAATGAGAAATCATTCCCAAATCCACCTCTACGTGCTTGGGAATTGTATTAAACTGCCCAACTGATTTACATAGGGACTCAATACTACTATATCATCAGCTACTTTTCTGGACTGGTTTGAATTCATATATGCTAATTACAAAAATCCAAGGTGGAAAAAAAAACCAATTTCATTACCATAGTTTTTAATGAAGAGAAATGTTTAAAACTGTAAAGGAAAAAAATGAGAACAGGATGGCAAAATCTTAGCAGCAAAGTGGTTAAACAAACTGAAAATATTAATGCACAAACATTAAAATATTAAAGCATGTATGTTGCATATAAAATACAGTAGAGAACCAGGAGATGCACTATAGTGACTAGTGCTTAACAGAAAAATGATTAATTTTGTTCTTCCCGAAGTATATACACAGTTCATTTCCACGGCATTTCCTACATAGCCAGCAAGTTATTTTCTTCAGTTATTCACACCTTGCTCCAACCTGAATTATAAACTCCATACTTACAAATATGAATATTCATTCAGAAAGAAAACCAGTATTTCTATTTCAACAATAAAAAGGAATTTTAAAGTTAACAGTCTGCTCTAGGAAACCAAGTTTATCTGAAAATGTCAGGGATGAAGATCATCTGTGTAGCAGCCTCCAAATATAGAAACAGTAAAAATAAGACTTAAAATTGCTGCTACAGTGTCCGGTTTTGGATTTAGTTCATCCAATTGATTTTTAGTACAAAACTAGAAATAACCTCTTCTTCATAACATCTATAGTTATCAATATATTTTTCTTCTTTTCAATGTGAAATAATACTTCAAGATGATCTATATACATAATGTTGTCAGTTCAAGCTGTCATATAAATATAAATGCTTTCTTAAAAAAAGTATCTTACAGACAGATAGTGTTATATATACATTGCTCAGTTTGATCTGGGGCAAAAGAAGAAAGCTAACACAAGCTGAAGCGTGACACATAAAGTAATGGTACAGAAATGACACTGAAAACCTGTGTGATTTTCTATCACTTCAGAAACTGTAAGCAAAGGGAAAAAAAAGGCACACTGCTCAAGTGTCAAGGGAATATTTTCAAAGAATCCCTCAGATGGTTAGAATTTTAAAGTAACATTTTTAAAAAAAGATAATTTGACCCCAAAACACTTTTAAAAGGTTTGTTGAAACATACCATACCATTCTGTAAATCAAACATCCCATAATACAAATGCTCTGCAACAGGATGTGATGAACAAGATCTGATGAACAAGATCTTCCATTCACAATGGCGGATTAAATACTTTCCTGGAAGAGTTCTGCATACATTTTAATGCAAAGTAACTTTGCTCCTGGCTAGCTGAAATAAAATGCAGCTGAAAAATGTTATTGTTATGTAATAATACACACAGAGGATTAAGCTTAAAAAAAAAATCAGTGAAACAGCTGTGTACATTCCGGTTTAGCAGAATGATAAATAGAGACTCAAGAAGAAACTGCTTCACACTAACTATCCAGTTAATGCTCCTGCCTTGTAAAACCTTTATGAACAAGGTTAAGTTTTTTTGAAGGAGGAAACTCTGAAAGAAAACAACTTGCTGGATGAATACCACAAAAACAGAACAACTAAAAACCCTCGCTTTCCCTTCTATAGTTACTCAGTCTCTTGATATAAAAATAAGTGT
Source organism: Peromyscus leucopus (assembly GCF_004664715.2). Taxonomy (NCBI): domain Eukaryota; kingdom Metazoa; phylum Chordata; class Mammalia; order Rodentia; family Cricetidae; genus Peromyscus; species Peromyscus leucopus. The sequence goes on along the minus strand of NC_051066.1, from coordinate 92,159,229 downwards.
TACGTTTCCATCAGAACATTAGACAATTACATCTGTGCTTAAAAAAAAAAAAAGTTGGTCACTCAAGGCTATTAGAGTATTTTAAAGAGTTTAGAGTTCCAGAATGTACAGATAATAACTCAATATAAACTGCAGCCAAAGAAAAATGAGGATGAACATATCAAATCTTTCACATGGATACAAACATTATTAACTAGATGAGTTAAATACTCAAACTACATGGAATGTGGTGGTAGATATATGCACATCTACCTCAGAACTAGGAAGGGCAAGAAAAGTTTAATATGTCATAGTTCGTACCTTACATTTAGTTAAATATAAACATTTGTTATTTATACATAAAACTGCTTTCAAAAAACAACTAATAAATGATTTAGTTGTACTTGTTTTCTCTTTTAATTTCCAAGTATTAACTTTTCTGTACTGAAATCAACTGTCTCTTAGTGCACTTTTTAGTTAATGTCCTAAAAAATTCGTATCTTTAAAAAGTCCCGTCACCTAGTGCATAAATATAAAAATGCCAAAATTAATCCCTTTTAGTTGGATCATAATCTATGTTGACCTGTTGTAGTCAATAACCAGAAATGACTTTCTTCTGCAAATGCTCTATGATCTGTCCCAGAACATGCCATGCACTCAGGGAAACATCGGCACGGCTGGCATCTGTAAATCACAAGAACTGACGAGTTCTGCTTCCTCCAAGCATGGCCCCAATACCAGGCAAGATTCCATACTGCTTGCCAACAGCTTCCACAAATCCAAGTTAGCTAATTCCTGGAGATGAAGATTTTAAGCTCGTGTTGGCCCTGGACTGCTTCACCCAGCAGCCTTATGTTTCCCACCACAGCACCCACACGCCTCACCACAGCGATGGCACATTCTCAAAGGGACGTAGCAGCACATACATGGTACAATGAAGGACAGAGCTACCAGGGCTAACCATCTTAGGCAGAACTTGTCATCACTAGTGTCACATGAACAAGGGTCAGAAAAGTCTCCCTCTGAGTCTGACATACAATGATACAGCATGCTCTCTGCACAGAGCATGCAACTAACTTGATATATGCATCTTTTAACAGGATCTGGAGCATCCTGGCATTTTCCCCTGCCATTTTCTTCATGATTAAACCTTTCCTGGCAGTACACGCAGCGAGAACGTTCCCCATCCTCTTTTCTTCGTTTCGACTTAAATTTTAACGAGGGAGGCTGTGTCTTAAATACCACAGAGTCTTTCAGGGAACTTAACTTAGTTTCATCTCCACAGTGGTAGAGATAGTCTGATTTTTTACTGTCTTGTTTAGAAAATGGAATATTGGAGTCAGTATCGTCTCTCTCCAAGTCATTTTTCCACATGTCCGGATGTCTGTAGTCTGCATACCGACGTATTAAGATATCTCGAGGATTTATTCTGACAATTTCATCCTCATCTTGAAAGCTGACGTGTCTGATTGACTTCAAAGGGACCTAGACAAGATAAAAATTGCAGAAAGGACTATGACAGTTAATTTTATGTCAATTTGATGAAGCGACCCTATCTAGGGATTCATTCAAGGAGCTCTGTGAAAAAGTTTTAGATGAGATCAACACTTCAACTGGTGGACCATATCTAATCAGATAATACCTAAAACTGAACTGTCTCTCTGGCATGGCAAGATGAAGTTCTGCCAGCAGGGAGCCTTTGTACTCAGGCTCCAGTTTTCCTCCATCTCCAAACCAATGGCTTATCTGTAGATGTTGGGTTATTATTTCTCTCCAGTACTGGAGATTAAGCCTAGGATCTTGTGCCTGCTAGGCAAGCACTCTACCATTGAGTTACACCAACTAGTTCTTTGCACTTTGTATCTTGTTACAGGACCTCACTAAGCTATCTAGGCTGGTCTTGTGTTCTCATTCCTCTTGCCTCAGCCTCTTGTGTAGCTGGGCTTATAGGTCTGTGCCATGAGACCTGGACTAGATTTTGGATTTATATCCCATTACTGTAAAAGCCAATTCCTTAAAAGGTCCACCTACTGGTTCTATTTTACATTTTTTTTTTTTTTTTTTTTTTTTTTTTTTAAGTGCCATAGAGCTGGCTGCCATTGTAGTATCTTTAAAAACATAAACAGGTAATGATTCCTGACTAGAAATGTTTTATGACACATGTCAGAGCCTCAGAAACTACTAGTAGAAAATGGCCTATAAGGGCCTGCTGGTGAGGACTAGGACAGAAACAAGAACGTGCTACTGGACACTGGGAGAAAGAAAATGTAAGTGACGAGATCAATCAGGTTTGGTACACTTGGAAGGTAGAACTTGGAAGTAACAATACTGAGCAGAAGTGCTGAAAGTGTGGCACAGTTTTCTTCTGTTTACAATACCGTGTGTGTATGGCAGGTGTGTGGGCGGTTGTGCTTGCACACAATGATAAAGGACTTCCTAAGCAAAGTGAAACTAAAACTTTGGATAATTCTCAGCGCACTTTTATTGCAAACAATGGGGAAGTGGAGAGGATACCCGGCACATGGCTGGATAAGGCAAAGTGCTGCCAACATGGACTAAGCAGGTAGTACAGGATGAAGACAGAAGGTTTCATCTCTGGGTCTCTGCAAAACAGGCCAAGAGCACTGTGTGGCTACAGGCATAGTCCATCCTTCCAGTAAAGAAGCCTGACTCTGGAGGTAGGGCTGAGACATGTTCCCACAGTTCAAGAGGGAAGGCTAATCTTTTATTGCAGTAGGCCATGCTATGGTATTCTAGGACCCTGATGTCAATACTGATACTAGGGGTGAGGAGGAAGCAGGGAGGATCACCAACTCAAGAGGGCAAGAAGAAACAACCCACAAAACCAAAGATGATTAATTCCAAGTCCTAAAATGGAACTAAATTCTTCTTATTAGGGTTTGGACTCCCTTAGGATGAACTATGGCATCTTCATTTCAGTTTCTCAGTTCTGTAATGGGACTGTCTATTTTCTACTCTACACTTTTCCTAACACTGTATTCTAGAAGCTATCTTCTGTCTGGTTCCACAGGATCACAGCTGGAGAGGAATTTTGTCTCAAGATGAATCATTTCCCAGGGGTTATCTACACTTTGTTGAAATGATAGTTTAAGACTTGGGAATTAGAGTACATGTTGGAGTGGGACAAGCCTTCTGGACCCCTGGATGCAGGTGCTATTATTATTCTCTATGTGAGAAGGGCACGTGAAGGCCAGAGTATAAAGTGAAGGATGCAGTGCATAAATTAACAACATGAGTTCCTGTTTTGTCCTACTCTGATGATGCAGAGTCAAAAGCCACTCAGGCTGAATAGAGCCTACGTATAGAGACACAGCAGATACATACTGAGTAAGTCCCATGTACATTTCACTCAAGTGGAAATTAGACTTGGATGCTGAGCTGCTGCATTTCAGGCCAAGAGACAAATGACCATTACTTACCCTATTTTGGGACTTTAGGCTCCCACACTCCTTAGATATTTGCCTCTGTACATATTCCATACTTCGGCTCTGAATGTCCAGGCCTTGCTGACTGAACGGCATCTAAAATTCCAATAATTTCTATTTTAAGTGACAGCAGTATAAATTTCTTACTTTAAACAAAACCAAGTACAACATACATTTCAAGCCTTTACACCTGATAAGTTGTAAAATCATGCCTAACCAGCCTCTTCACCACCGCACACACCAAAAAGCTGTTTGGATAAAAAGCAGAATCAGGCTAGAGAGATAGTTTAGCAGTTAAGAATACTTGCTACTCTTACAGAGGACTTGGATTTGGTTCCCAGCACCCACACGATGGTTCAAAGCCATTTGTAACTCAGCTCCTAGGGATCCAAGCTGTTTTCTGGCCTCCACAGGAACCACACATGTATGTTTGCTATGCATGTATGTTGTGCATCACACATGCAGGTAAAACATTCATACACACAAAATAAATCTTTAAAAAATAAAAGGAATGAAAAGCAGAATCACTTCCTCCCCATTTTACTCTTGGAAAGAATATTCTGTTGTTGTAAAATGCATTTAAAATCCAATTTAGCAAGTAATATCTTGCACCAAACTATCCCTTGCCCGCCCCCAAAAAAAACCTACCACCCAAACCAAATAACACAGAAGATAGGTATGGTAACCCATGCCTGTAATCTCAGCACTCAGGAGGCTGAGAAAGGAAGATCACTAGAGCTTAAGGATAACCTGGACTAGAAAATTACAGTTCTAGTCTAGCCTGGGCTACAAAGTAAAATCCTGTCAAAACAACAAAAATGGGAGGGGCAAGGCACAATAATCACAATGGGTTTTTTGGAGTAATAGAAATATTATGGAATGGAGTAGAAGTGACTGTACAATCTTGTAAATATATTAAAACCAAACTTAAATACACTAACAGGAGAGATTTTTATGGTATATGAATTATGTTTTTAAAAAATGAGGGCAGTTAATGTCCTGATAAGATTTCTTAGCTTGAGTTGTAAAGAACATGAAAACTCAATAGATTGTGGTTAAAATTTTATCAGTTTACTTTTTAGAATTTTATAGTAAAATTAGACATAAAAAGTAAAGAATATAATGAACTTCCATGTTAATCATCATCAGTATTTCAGTCATTCTGTATTCTTTTTATTGTTTTACTGAAACATTCTGATCTAAACCCTGCTACACTTAATAATTAAAGTATCATTTGAAAACAGCAACACACATGTGTTCTATATGAAGTATGAGGTTTATATGTAGAACATATAAGAATTCAGGAATTAACAGGAAAAGAGACGAGTATGGATTAAAAGTTCTGGTAAGACTCCATGAAGGAAACAGAGAATAAACTATTTGTTAAACTATTATAAATAGGGGAACATTACAGAGAAGGAAGTAAGAGGAAAACTTCTTGACTTAATATAATGACCTTAAGTTAAAAAGTACGTAGTCTTAATGGCCAAGGGTTATAGCTCTGGGGTAACGCATTTGCCTAGCACGTACAAAGCCCTGGTTTCAATCTACGGTGCTAGAAGAAAAAAAAAAAACCCAAACTTCCTGTAATAGTTGTTTTATTTTGCTCTAGGAATAGACTTTACAAAGTAAAAATGTCCATTTTCTCTTATATCTCTATTTTACTATCTCAAAAATCACATATACACACCCCATATAAACACATACACATTCTGCAACTATCCAAGTTAATGGATACTGTTCCCCCGTGACCTGTAAGTAAAGAGACAAATGGACAATACTGGTTTTACACTCATTTAACAAAGGTGTTAAAAGAGACACTGCAATTAAGTGCTGCTTTTGAAAACACTGGGAATACATGGTATTTCTATTATCTTTAGGATAATTTATCAGCTCAAAAGCCAGAAGATACTTCTTAAAAGGATTCTACTCATAATGGCATTCTACTCATAATGGCAACAAAATAGTACAAAAGAGTAAATCTGACATACAATCCCTTTTCTTGAAGAAAATATAAAATTAAGAGAAACAGAGGAAGAACTATATAGAAGGATGTACCATCTTCACGATTGACACCAAAGCCTCCCTAAGCTAATGCACTGATTCAAAACAACTCAAATATAAAACACAAAGTTTTCTTTTTAAATCAAACAAACTGAACAAGCTGCTAAGTTAGGACACTTGCTGAACATTAACATTTCTTACAGAGATGGAATCTAAAGATGACAATGTGGTACAGAAACAGACAAAATGGTAACAGATCTTATCAGAAACACTAGAAACAGACCCAGACATACAGGTAAGCTTGGTATGTGACACTCAGGACACTATGAACCAGCAGGAAAGGCTCCAATACAGGGACTTTCTGTATGTGACACACAGCACTGTGCACCAATAGGGGAGGTTCTAATAAATCAGTTCTATGCAGGAAATAAAAACAACTGGAGCTCCACTACAGAAGAAAACATATCGAGCTGTGTTAAGGACAAAAGTCACAAAACTTTCACAACAGGGAGGAAAATGGCAAGATAAGTACGAGAGGAATTTACTAATTAACACCAACAATACAACACTGATACTACATTAAAAGTTAAAATCCTTGTTTATTAAAATAACAACAACAACAACACACACACACACACACACACACACACACACACACACACAGGAGCCACAGACAAACCTCAAAAAGGACTAGCATTCAGAGCACACAGCAAAATAACATTTAGTTTACTACTCAATATGAGGTTTGATATGACAGCATGTTCTTAAATAATTTATCAACAATAACAGCTATTTCCAATTACTGGAATTTGTATTGATCAATATACACTCCCTATGCACAAAGCATACATTACTTATGTAGTCTAACTTGCATCTTCTTAAACTGAGTAGTGACCTCATGAGGTCACATATTTGAAATAATGTGGAATTCGAAATAATAAATAAAATTAAAAAGGAAACAGCTGGGGGTTTCCAAGGATACAACCAGACCCCCCAAAAAAAAAATGAATTCAAAATCAAACCTCATCAATCTGGGGTGATTCTGACAGCACTTACCCACGTTACCACTTCTCCGCAGCCTGAGTCTAAATACACACAAGGCGACACTGCATGGTACATGCCTGCAGTTCACACCTAGGAACCCTGCCTGAAACGTTCTGGCTTAGAACGAAGACTGTGTATGAACGGCAGTCTCCTTACTGTACACAAAAGGCTTCCTGCACTTACAGTGTCACAGTGGTTTAACTGTGAAATGGGCTTTATTATTTTCCTGCTGCCATTCCTCAGCATGTACCAGCACTCCATCTTTAGACTGTACCGCTAACAGTATTTTATTTCAAAAGTTGCTGACTTACAAAAAAGTCAAATTTTGGTAAAGGATTGATTAGGAGATTTACCTGCAAATTTCTGAAATGGCTCTAAACATATACCTGCTATTTTGTATTTGTGAGAAGTGACATTCTCAGCATTGACAGTAATAAATCAAAATATTGATCAATTCAGAATTTTTTTTAAGACACACAATGTTTTGCAGTATTAAATATTGCACCTGAGGCAAGGTTTAATTTTTAATTTTATGTTTATAAGTGTTTTGTCTATATATATGTTTATGCATCATGTATGTGCCTGGTGCCTGTAGAGGCTAGAACAGGGCACTGGATCCCCTGGAACTGGAGTTACAGTTGTGGGTCCTATATGGGTTCTGGGAAGAGGACTGGGGTCCACTGGAAGAGCAACCAATGCTCTTCACCACAAATCACTGGTTTATTTATGTAAAAATCTTATTAGTGCACATGTTGCATTTGTCTCTGGTAAATTTAAATGCTGCCAAGGAGCTGTTTTAAAGTCGACTTAAAAGTTATCATTTGTATACCTATTTTATATCCATACATACCCATGGTCACACAAAAATTTCTTATGCTAAGGAGGGTTGCTAGAGGGGAAAGTTTAAGAAGGGCTGGACCAATTTGTCATGGAGTCTTTTACTGCACACCAACATCAAAAACCCACCTATGCACTCCCTAAGAAACTGACACATGCAAATAGCTGGAGAAAAGCATCAAGCCTGTCAGAAGAAAAAGACAAAGTGTAGAGATTCAGAAAAGCAGAACACTAAGCACATGAAAACCAAAGTAACAGGGGTAAAGGTAAGGAGCAGGCTGGAATGCTTCTGGGTTGTGTGGTGGCTTCTAGGTGCTCCTACATTTCACAAACCTCTGATCATGACCTCAATTCATAAACATTATCTTGTTCATGGTAAGAAAAGCAGCTATAATGACTTTCATGCCAGTTGGTTGAACTAAGCCTTCACTGAGTATTATCATTTTCAAACAATGTACTTATCTATACAAACCATTTAAACAGCCCATGGAACACTAAAGGAGCCAAAGAAAAACAGTGGCAACGTCTGTAAGCATTTCTGGAGGGAAGACTCAAAGCTAGTATTGGGGACACTTTCCCACAGAGCTCCCTTCTGCAAATCTCCTGGATATATGTTTGTCCACCTTTGTTTCGGACCTTTTTAAGGATATATGCACAGGGAATCCCCTGAAAGAGAAAATGCTCTCTCTCTCTGAAGGCAGGACTATTTAGTACCCAGAGAAAGGAAGACGTAAGTAAAACAGTCAGGCCGGTTACAGTCTTGACTTCCTGAAGTTTAAGGTTCTGTTTTAATTTTTAGCATTTCATATAAATTTCTAGATACATTTAGATTATTTTCTTCTCTTCTCCTTCCAACTCCTTCTGTGTCCTCTGCTACTCCCTCTCAAATTCATGGTCTCTTATTCCTTAATTGTTATTGTTAAATATATACACATAAATTTAGAAATACAACCAGCTGAGTCCCTTTGATACTTCTCATGTGTTTGGGATTAGCTCAGCAGGGGCTTGTTCCTGAACTCTCCTTCTCTCAGGAGCCATTAACTGCCTACAGCTCTTCATCGAGGAGTGAGTCCTTGTGAGAACTCCCCTATGCTGGCATACCAACTGGTGTTCAGTTTTCAGGTCTTGCTTAGGCAGCCATATTGTTGACTTTTCACAGCTGCAGCTTCTCTCTCATATAGAGAAGACACTATCTCACAGCAGTTGTCCTAGTTTTCTGGCTCTTTAATCTTTCTTCCATGTTCCCCAAGCCTTTTATCTGTGGGTATAAGAGTAAGTATTTAAAATACAGTCAGAAATTAAACTGGTTTAGGAAAGTGGCAGTAGGGGGTTCTTCTCTAGGGCCTGTGACCTTTACCAGCCACAGAGAGTTGGCCAACTCCCCTCCTACTCAGTGGACCCAATGTCCAACTAGACGACTGTTGGTCACTCACTGAATACAAGCACCACTATTGCATCTTTCCGAATATTAACATCATTATGGGGGTGTCACAACTGGGTATGTCTACTGAGTACTTTTCTCCCTTGGCAGCTTGCATAGCTCCTGCAAGTACTGTGAGAACTAGTCCTCTATAGCTCTAAGCTCTATAACGCAAGCCTACTTTGTACATCCTGAGCAAACACCAACCTGATGTTTTAGAAAACAAGGAAACCAACATGAAAATGAAGGTCATGCTACTACACTGTACTGAGAAATAAGGCTCTTTGTGTCTTACCACACAATCTTGTGTCTTCTGGAAGAATTTATAAACATGGCAGCTAAATTTGGTAGCTATAAGTAAGGTAACATTCTAGACTTTATAGTTCAACAGGGCAACTGTCCAGTCCTTTTGAAAAGGTAGCTTCTCTGTTGTAGAAAAGGATCCGCCATTAAGATAACTCTGAAGCAGACAACTAAATATTCAAGCATATTAATTCCTCTGTTGAACACTTATACTCACACCAAGAGGTTTTCAGTGGTTGCCCAGATCATGAACTAGTGCATGTAGAATATGTGCTAAGATGATAAGATATTGGTTATATAATCCTCTTGGATTCTGATTTTTATGTATCATTTCCTCAAACTGAAGTATCTGAATCTTAGAAAAGGGACTTTAATTTAGTTATTTTGAAAAACAAAATGAGGTTTCTGCTCTGCAAACTAAGGGCTGGATTCTGTACTGTGGGATATTCTCCATGATGCCTTTCAGATTATATCCAAATACAAATAGTATGGAATCCTAACACCATTGTGCTGAACACAAGGGTGTTTTACTCTTGGTAAGTATGAAAGCACCATCATTTGTGGTGATACTATGTCCCCCAATATATTGTACACCCTAATAAACTTATCTGGGGTCAGAGAACAGAACAGCCATTAGACAGACATAGAGGCCAGAAAATGGTGGCACACACACCTTTAATCCTAGCATTCTAGAGGTAGAGATCCATCCAGAGCTCTGTGAGTTCAAAGCCACACTGAAAACAGCAAAGCATGGTGACACATGCCTTTAGTCCCAGGAAGTGATGACAGGAAGCAGAAAGGTATAGAAGGCATGAAAACCAGGAACTAGAGTCTGTTAAGCTTTTAGGCTTTTGAGCAGCATTTCAGCTGAGATCTATTCGGATGAGGACACAAAAGTTTCCAGTTTGAGGAAACGAGATCCGCTGAGGAATTGGTGAGGTGAGGTTAGCTGTGGCTGGTTCTATTTCTCTGATCTTTTAGCATTCACCCAATACCTGACTCCGGGTTTGTTTTTATTAAGACCTTTTAAGATTCGTGCTACAATCATCAAACGCATAATTTTGTATATTAACCCTCAACAAATAAATGTATAGCTTTAAAGGAAACAAACCCATCACATTTAATTCCTGCTGAGACAGTTACTATCTAGCTCTGTCTATAATCTTGGAGATCAGGACACATTTGAATTATAAGAGACTAGGAATAATATTGTTTTCTTTATTTAACAAAATACTTTCCCCAAGTGCTTTATATATCACATTTTGTCATTGTAGTTTCCTAACTCCTGGAGGCAGATTCTAGTACTACCCAATTTATAGACAAAAAAACAAATCCTGAACTATGAAGATGTTATAAGGCATGTACCCAATAAAGGACTTAGTTCTAAAATAATGCAAGAGAAATATCCCTGCAATTCAGTAAGAAAAGGCCAGGCAACTCAATATGAGACATGCAAGACTTTTTAGGTTCTTTATAAGAGAATTCCACAGGAGAACAGCTGCTCAATATACTAGCAATCAGGGAAATAAAACTTAAAATCACAATAAAATACTATTTATTTCTACCTAGTGACTACTTCAGTATAAAAGAAAAGAGGTAGAGTAATACCAAGTGCCCCAGGAATTGTCAACTACCTGTGGGAATGCAAATGGGACAATGACTTCATATTGTTTTTGAGTAAAATTGACAAACCATATAAATGTTCTGTGTTTTGTCTCTGGTATTTGTATAACCCAATACACAACTGTGTACCAGGTTGGTGAAAAACACACTTGATAAAATACAAGGTGATTTCCACAGTTTGAACATTCAATAATCTGGTGCCGGTTCTCTGCTTTTTTTCCCTTTGTTTTTAATATGTTGTGGTTTTCTTCCAGATTATATACACCTTTGCTCATGGTGTTCTTTGTAATGGAAACTGCATGTCTCTTCTTGAAATCAAATGTGGAATTTCTAGCTTCCTCTATGTAACAGTTATTTGGAGATAGGCCTTTGGCTGATTGTTAGATCATGAGAACAGAACTCCTGATCTGACAGAATTAGTGTCCTTGTTAGAGCCACATCTGTCTTTATTTCTATCATTCCCAACCAACTGGGGACATGGCAAGAAGGCAGCAGTTGGCCAGCTAGGAAAAAAGGCCCTTACCACAGCCACTCCAACTCCGTCATTCTAACTGCTAGAGCTGTAGGATGAAAGAGACAAACAAAAACCTTGCTGTTTGAGTTACCCAGTTCAAGTTGTATCACAACAGCCTGAACTATGATACTCCCTCCTCCCTGTCTGCAGCACTCATCTTCACATCCCCGTGCCCTTTTACAGAGCACTACATTAACTTGTCTATGGCCATACCACCCTGAATGCACCCAATCTCGTCTGACTAACATTTAAGTGAAAATCAATACCTTTTCTGGGTTTTGTTTATTTTTAACCTGGTAAACAACAAAGGGTCTTGGTGTTCTTCTGTGGCACACCAGTTTATATATGCTACACATACGAATAGTATGCATTTCCTCACCTGGCTGCCTTGCAAGTAGACTCTTCTGGCATTCAGATCTTCAAAGGGTAAAGGTCTTATGTCTGAGCTTCTGTAGGGCTCACTGGTAACAACTGTCTCTTGCTGGAAAAGGTGATCTTTCACTAGGGAACGAGAAGCGTCCTCTTCAGTGGTCTAATGGGAATAACATCAACAAAGAAAGACACTTCAGCACAATGAGTAAGTCTATGCCATTACCATTGCTACGAAAGGCGGCAATTCCCTGAACTCAAAAGCACACAATCTGAATGCCATGCCAAAACAAGAGGAAATTTAGAACATTTACACTTCATGAACACCGACCTTATTAAAAATAACTCAAAGGAAATGAAAGGCTACTGTTTCATAGAGATACAATGATAAAGCCTTTAACTACATTGAGAGTAATACAAATACATAGGTGATAAAGAAAATAGAAAGAAAATTCAAGTAAATATAACAATTTGCAAATTAATAATATAAAGCACACAGTAAAAACTATACTGATGATAGATACAGTGAACAGAAACATGAACAACAGTGGTCCATGACCATGTTGAACATGCTAATGACTTACACTTAATTAAACGTTTCATCAGTCATCAAAGACTTAGGTGAGGAAATATACTTGACTAGTGATTGTCACTTAAGACATTATTTCAAAATATCACAAACAAAAATGTCTATAATAAAATAAATGTGACATAAGTGAGAAGTAGCAACTATAAGACAAAGTCCTAGGTGTTTCCATTTCTTTTCAGTGTAGACGATACCATGTGCTACTGTCTCCATTAATGTGTAATTATTTGAGAAGAGATTTTGACAGTCACGTAGAAATGGCTGAGTATTTTCACTGACTCAAATTATCCTAAAATAATCTGGAATAATCATTATAGTATTAGCAAATTTAAAGGTTCAAGATGTATATTTTGTTTCTTAAATGAGTTTTGCAGAGTTTACTAATGTTACTTCTACAATAAACAAGTGAATTACATAAACTGACTAGGATCTTTTCAATTCTATCTTTTGCTCTAGAACCACAGTCTCCAGCTATGTAATTTCTCCAGAATACAATTTTCTCAATCACAAAACAACTGTGACATCTAGTAAACCCGTTTACATGAAAGCAGCCACTACAGCAGGAACCAAGCAGGTAAGGATTAAAATACACAGGAGGACCCACTGCCAAGTAACACCAACTATGTCAAAACCAGGTAATTCAGACAAAACAAAACACAGTGCTAAATAATTCCTTATTGATAAAAAAAAATGCAGTTTTAAAATCAATAAAAAAAAAATTCCTTAGTAAAAAACAAAACAGTTAAGTCACATTGTGACCTAATTCTCCTAACAGTTACCCCAAACTATTACGACAATTAATGCTAAATTATTGAAAGGAAGCTGGCTAAACACTGTTATTCGGCAAACATTTTCTGTCAAAATATATTTGAAAATTGGGAAGAGCAAAAAAAAAAAAAAAAGAAAGAAAGAAAAAGAAATAAACTTGTTTAGCTGCTGGAGACCTTCAAAAACAAACTACCTAGCTACCCACAAACTGAATATAAGACAATATAAAACACAAATGGCTAAGAAAAAGGACCTCGGAGGCTTTGATTCACTCATTAAAATATGATAGAAAATTTAAGTGGTCAGCCAACTTTTTACTATAAATTTGGTACAGTATCAGCCTTAGAGCTGGTTGAGATACTTACAAGATAAAAATTTTAATAAGCATGAGTTGTAGCAACAAAAATAATTATAAGGTAATTATATCTTTAAGATAACTTCTTTGATTGTGTTATCTTTTACTAAAGTATAGCCTAATTGAGAAGTCGTTTAGGAATTCTAAATTAAAGCTGGGAATGTAGCTCAGGGTACCAGCACTTGCTTAGCATGAGCAATGCCCTGGATTCCACCCGCAGCACAGCAAGGAAGCAACAAAACTTTTTGTTCCGAACAATAAGCCTTACTTAAACTATGTATCTGAGCAAACACAAAACGGTTATGTAGCCCAGTGCTGACTTGGCTAGAATTCTATACTTCCATGAGCTGAGTGACAACTGATGGATTTTTAAGTATAGACTTAAATAGGTCTCAGCCAGTAAAACAACTAAAGCATCATTTGGATGTGAGAAATGACCAAGCAAGGGTCTGAAAAGTGCTATGCACACAATGTATAATAAAGCACGTAATACTTATATATTATGAAAATGTAACATTTTAGACAATCCCGAACCAGGGGAAAGGTTTGATTATTTTTTAGGTTGTTAATTTCTTTAAAAAAAAAATTAGGTTTATGCTTTTCCCCTTACTTTTGATAAAGAATCTTAGTATTTTAAAATATAATACAAATACAGTCTACCAGTGAACCAGTCACTTTTTAAAAACCATAATGTATCTTTTCCCTTTCACCTGATACAATGGACTGCAATATTCTATACTCTTGCCTGAGATTTCCAGATTGATGCAGAGTAACTCTCTATGTCCATAAAATGACTTTGTAAACATCCGAGCCTTTCCAGCCACTTTCCAATCTATTTCCTCTTCTCAATACCCACTGTCTGACTGAAAGCCCCATTATTCTTCTTGCTTATCTCATTTTAGTGTGATTCAAACTGATCTTTTCAGACTTTGGCCCATCATTTTTCATGAAGAGTTTTTGATTTTTTTTCTTTAATACTCAAAGTCCTGTTAAGAGTCCCAACTACCAAGGCTGTAAGAGACTGGGCAGAACCTCCAGAACATTCTCCTAAGATAAGTAACTACACAGTCCACAGAAATGCACTGCAAAGTTTAATAAAGTTCAATTTTATCTTACATGCAAAGAAATGCACATTGCACTTGCTCAAGAATTTTATTTTTGAAGTTATCACAAATTACATTTTTGAATAATGTGTGGCTAGATGATATTCAACAAGACAAAACCTTAATTATTAAATATATATACATAAGCATATATATATAGTAGTTAAAAACTGTATGCTCAGATTTTGTCACCTTATAAATTCCAAAAACTTCTATAATTCTGTTGTCCTAACATCATAACAAACATTTCTGTACAATGTTTCTAGTGTCAGTTCATTTTAGAACTGGCCACAATCAACTACTCTGTTTAAGAGATCTCCTCAGGTACAGTTCTGATTAAGAATAAACTCAGGCCCCTCATATACACCTTTGACTCTGAAGACAGGGCCTCACTAAATATGTAGCCCTGGCTTTTCTGGGACTCATGACGTCATTTAGACTGGCCTTGAACTTACACAGATCTGTCAGGCTCTTGCTCTCTAGGGCTCAGATTAAAGGTGTATGTTTTAATGCTTCCCATGCTTCCCTTAACTTTTTAATTCTGTGCTTTTCTAAGAGTTTTGTCTAGAAACATCACTAATATATAATATTCTACTTAAGCAACCTCAATGAAATAATTGTGATGAAACAGTAAGAAAGGAACATAATAATGTCAAGACATATCTGGCAAAAATTGTATTATAAAAAAAATCGGTCCATGTGCTGGCTTAGATAACAGAAGAGCATTCCAATGAAAAGTTCATTTGGCTTAAAGGTACTTTTAAGTTTGTAGAGATTCTTTACTGTAGATATAGTTTTGAGACAATAAGCAGTAGTTACACAGTTCTTGCTAACTATATAAATCTTCATCTAACCCTTTTTGGTAAACCTATTTCTAGGATTCTAGCCCCAAGATAACACTTAAGAAACATGAACAGAAATGTATGTGAAGTGTGGACAATCAAACTCAACCTAAGAAGCATCAGAAACCTTCAGAACCATGTGACAATGTGTCTAAAAGCGATGCTGTGTGCACGACATTGCAAACACTCCGGGAGAGAGCTAGGGCTGTCCACTCACCTCATGCTCAGAAACAGAGCCTTACTAAAAGTAAAGCCTTTCAAACTCAGCATGTCAACAATTTATCTCTCACAGTCTGAAAACTATTTTTAGACAACAAGTGCTAACTGAAAGCTTTTAAATCATTTTGGCTATTGCATCTCATTTTACAAAATGATTAAACTGAGTACTTCTCAATAGTGAAAAGAAGATGTGAGAACATTTAAGTTCTGACCAGCTGGTTTTTCTTTCTGCCCTGAAGCATGGCACCTAAGGTCTTTTCTTTGTACAGTCTCAAGTATGTTGTGAGGCATATTTTGTGGTTATATCAATTAAGATTATCTTAAGATATGTTCTTCTTGGGAGAAGTTCTGCCTTCTCTGATTGGAAAGACATTAAAAATGACACTGAAACAAATACAAACTGGAATTAAGAAACAAAGTAACTCCCACAAAATCTTAATTGCTTCACTGGATTTGTCTAAGAAAAGAAGCTAAATAAAAGAACACAGTGGTTAAGGTTTTTAAGTCACAACTTTAAACTTAGCATTGTTCTTTAAAACTTCTTTCTTAAGTAACAACTATGTTTGTGATCAAGGCTATAATACACACCAGAAGTAAAACATGAACAAGAGAGGATTTTAAACCAAACGATGGACCTGTTCTGAAACTAGTCAAGGACAGTTCTCATGGCAGGAGTCAGACACTGAGCTGCTGAGAGCAGGAGGTGCTCGCTCTGCCACCCAACATCTTGCATCTAACAATGATGGCCAAGAATGGGATCTTAATATCTGCTGGATAAATTAATGAAGGAGATTCCTGCTCTGACATTTAATCCTTTCAAGATATTAATTTAAATTTGACATTTTTTACTTCTACTAAGCTGAAAAAATTAAAGAAGAGGTCATATCCTAGTTGTCATTACAAATAACTGTCATAAAGTAACTTGTAAAAAGTAAGTAACACATGGGTCAATGAAATGGCTCAATGGGTAAAAGCATTTTGCCTCCAAGGCTGATGACCTGAGTTCAACCCCTAGAACCCACATGGTGGAGGAACGGACTGATCTGTGGCACACATTCTCTCTCTCTCTCTCTCTCTCTCTCTCTCTCTCTCTCTCTCTCTCTCTCTCTCTCTCTCTCTCTCACACACACACACACACACACACACACACACACACACACACCCGACTCCCAATCATTTATTCTCCAAAACTCTGGCATATTATCACTAGATAAACTATACACCATTAAGGTAAATTAAGGTTTTTGTTTTTCAGTTTCAACCCTGAACAAACTCTTAGAACAGTGTTTTGGGGGAGGAGGGGATAATGACTGGTTCCGAGTACTGGCACTTTCACCCTTCCTTTCACTCTACTTGGTGGGGAAGGGGTCGGGGAGGACATATCCTATTCCAAGCACCTACATGGAGGCTCACGACCACCTGTGACTTCAGTTCCAAGGGATCCGATTCCTTCTTCTGGACTCCTCTGGCACGAAATGCATGTGGGTGTGCAGACAAACACCCACACACATAAAATACAAATAAGGACGCTCTTTTGCTGTGGAACAATCCATTTGTACAGTGTGAAGATCTGTTGCTGTGACTGGTTTAATATACAAGCTGACTGGCCAGTAGCTAAACAGAATAAGGCAAGAAAGCCAAACTGAGAATGCTGGGAAGAAGAAGGGCGGAGTCAAGAGTCACCAGCCAGATGCAGAATGAGTTCGACACACAAAAATGGGATAGAAGTAAAAACCTTGAGCCTCAGGGCAGCACATAGATTAATAGAAATAGACAAAGGTGTAAGAGCTAGTTAGTAACAAGCCTGTGCTACTGGCCGATCATTTACAATTAATACAAGTCTCTGTGTTGGTTATTTGGGAGCAAGTGGTTCAGGGCAGGAAAACTCCACCTACACTCTTTCTACTCATCTTAAAGAAGTTAGCTTCTCTGCTCATGCACTATTTGCTGTATAAGACATCTCCACAAAACTCAACAGCTTCAAACAATTTTCATAACATAAATTGAATCAGAAATTTGGGAACATGGATGTACAAAAGTAAATAATCTCTACCATTAAGCCAAATTGTTCATTGGAATGTTCTTCTGTTGTACAAGCCCCATTTTAATCAATACACAATAAGTAAAGGAGATTTCCCTCAGTGTGTGAGGCCTTATCCACATAGATGATATCCTGAAGAGAAAGGACTAGGGGTCTGGAAAGCCAGTTCAGTGCTGCAGCAGGAATCTGACCAGGTTCCATCATGCCAGTCTGACCATTTGATAGATTTTAGACTTCCAACCTCTACAACTTCACGAGTCAATTCCTTACAAAAACAAACCTATAGGCAGTGGTTCCACTGATCAGGAAGACTAGGTAAATAAAGCATTTTTGAAATTTGTGAGTTATTAACATGAATTCTAATGACTTCCTAAAAATGTTTATGTTTTGTAACTCTTTTCAAGCCAAACTACTTACTTGTAAATCATTTTCTCCTCCTTCAGCCTCATTTTTTTGATGCTGGGCACCCTAAAAAAAAAGAGGTTAAAGTTAATTAAGCATAGCATTTACATATATTTTGCCTTAGATTTTAGTATTAATGGTTGACTATGTCATTATAAAGATCAAAGATTGATTTCTGGGTTGCTTGGCAATAGATTCAAACACCACATTGTAGCTGTTCTGTTAGAATAATAAAGTGACTTCTATCATCTCTTGGCAAATTCCCACTTTCTTTCAAAGCTAAGCAGACTAGTTGTGTTCTATTTCTCTGGTTGTTTAAGTGATGTCAAAATGTGACTAACACAGTATTTCTAAAGTGTGTGATCCAGGAAACATGAGCATTCAAAAATCAAGATTTCAGTTGCTCAAGTTAAAAAAGAAGTCAGTCCTGACTTATGGGCAGTCAAGGCTCCACTGACTGACCTGTCATACCCATGT
Source organism: Peromyscus leucopus (assembly GCF_004664715.2). Classification (NCBI taxonomy): domain Eukaryota; kingdom Metazoa; phylum Chordata; class Mammalia; order Rodentia; family Cricetidae; genus Peromyscus; species Peromyscus leucopus. Next base: position 92,140,897 of record NC_051066.1, on the reverse strand, counting down.
CTGCATAAGCTTTTATGATGTTGAGTGTCTTTAGTTACAATAAATTAATGTAAAATGATGTGTAGTAGTAGTGTATACTGCATTTATGTTATGACACATAGCTAGCATGAAACAGGCATGAGATGAAACATAACCCTGGTAAAAAGGAGTTTATTCTTTGGGATAAAAACATACATATAAGTGACAGAAACTTACTAAGTTCAGAGAACTTTGATGATGATGATATTCAATGTTTAACAAGACAGGCTGAATACAGCAATAGTAACCTGCTTAGGCAAGTATGCATTTCCTCCTTAAACATAAACTGGCACAATACTGTGAACCTGATTTACTCCATCTTAGAAAAGGGAGTATTCTCTTATAAGTGTATAAACACAGACTTAAAAAAATAAATTCTAAATTTAAAATATATGACTTTAAATTTTAATAGTTATGAATAATGATTTTCTCTTTAAAATACTTGTTTTATAAAACTTAGCTAAACAATTAGAATCAACTAGGGAGCTTTAGAAAATATGCCAAAATCAACCAGCTTCATACACTATCAAAACATACTCAGTATTAAGCATTTTCAAGTTCATATCCAGTTTTCCCATAAGTAGTTTATTTCTTGATATTTTTCTAAAATACCCCTTGTACTTCTCTATTTTCTGTCTGCTTGCTTTTTCAGATACAGTCTCATAACCCAGGAAGATCTTGAGCTCTCAACCCCCTGCCCCAGTCCCTGAGCACAGGACTAATAGGCATGTTTGACCACACTGAGGGTTATTATGGTTTGATTTAGTTACTCTTAGCAAGTTTGTTTCTATTATTAAAGACCCTTTCCTTCTCAATTAGGAGGGAAAAAATGGTTATTCTCTCCTATGGGAAGAGATGGGTTTCAATGTACTTTCTTTCTATTTAAGTAAACACACACCAGAACTATGGGAAAATAAATTCTCCATTTAAAATCTCCATGTTTGGGGCTAATCAGCATTTAACAGACTGGTAAGATATAAAAGGGGATAGATGAGATTGCAGTCTCTGCCAAATCTCAACAAAATCACAGAGTTTTATACCTGAGTATCTAGAGTCTACATATGTTTGAGCATTACCATGTTTCTTTGTATCTCATTAAAGAGAAAAGAGTGTGATGTACCATGACCCACACTGTTGACAGGCTCTTCACAATACAACATTCAACTGCTATCGACTGCGACTTGACAAACATAAAGGAAGCCAAGCAGCCTTCTCACTGCTCACTACTCTCTCTACTCATTATGTCCTTCAAAGTGTGGTCACAGAACACAAACACTTACTTGATTAAAGGACAGCAATCACTTCAGGTCAATGTTACAGAAAATATCTACTATATCTATATAATGTGTAAACATTTAGAAAATGTTTAGAAACCACAACAAAAACCCTACCTTGAGATATATCCTCTATAGCTCTTCGAATGCCTCGATCAAAAGCCCTGGCATCAGCAGGACTCTGAAAGGTAAGGCCGAACTTCTTGTCATCGATCTTCCAGTGGTGAAATGTGGGAGTGACCTTATTATAAATGAGGTCTCTTTTAAGCATACATTCCAAAACCACCTGCCAAAAGTCAGGTGCCAAAGTTAATGAACACACAAAATCCATCTTATGTAGCTATTACGTAAACACTGAATACTATAAATATAATGAGTATTTTTAAATAAATTGAGATATTGAAGTAATCTTCACAAAGTCAACTTAATAAAGGGACTAAGAGAGGATTAAAGAGATCATATAAATTGTAAACAGAATGTGGATTATGCTATCATTTAAAAGAATAAACACAGTGCTGCATACAAAATTTCCAGAAGAATATAGTTAAAATGGTTTCTGAGAAAACCTGGTAAGTAGACACAACAGAAGTGGCAGTAACAATGTAACTTTTAAAATCACTCTCCCTTTCCCTTGTGTTTCTGAGCATCTAACAAGTGCTCCACTATTAATTACGGCTTCCGGCCATTCCTTTGCTAAATTTCTTGAGCCCCATTACAGAAGCAGATCAAATACCTATTTGCCCTTTTAGTAGCTTGGTTATAAAACTTGTTTCCCCCTCTTTGAGACAAGGTCTCACTAAGAATGTCTGACTGGCCTGAAACTTCCTAGGTAGAACAGGCTGGCCTCAAACTCACAGACTGACTCTGCCTCCCAAGTGCTGGGATTAAAGGTGTGTACCACTATGCCTGGCTCTGGTTTGGTAACTTTTCAAAGCTCTAGCTTCCTCATTTTGAAAATAACAGTAACAGTATTAAATACACCTTATAATTTGTGAATGAAAGTTTCATGTAATTTGTGGGACAATACAGCTTTGTTTCTTCGTATTTTATATTTTCTGAAATGGTTTCAGGAAGTAACAACAATAGGTAAAATGCCTTCCTCCTTTTTATTTGGGTTATCTATTTTTAACATTCGCTCTATACATTCTAATGTATACAATTTATATTTTATTTCATTTCTGTTTGTCTATTTTTGCAGTGCTAGGAATTGCATTTAGGGCCTCACACATGCTAGGCAGGTGGTCTACCACTGAGCTACCTTCCTAGCCCAACATTTTTGTTTATTTTATTCTGAACTGTAGCACGGAGGTAATTATTTGATGTCCCTTTAATTGCTCTTTAATCTTGGTGCCTTTCTTAAGACAAGACTGTTCTTGTATGTAACACAGTGACCAACGTTAACATGGAGACAATACTCTTACCTAAGTTCATATTCTAATTTTGTCTGATAATAACATTTTAAAAACTTCCAATACAGGATTCATTCCAGGATCACACATTATATTAAATCTTTAATATGGGGGCCACTCTCTGCCTTTGTCTACCATAATATCCACAGAGTACTTTCTATCACATCAGCTATCATTATTACTACACAAAAGAAAAATTACACATCTTAGTTATTTTAAGATTACTCTTTAAGGCCAAAAGAAAGCAATCAAAACCCACCTAAATAACACTCAGATCATACATCCTACTTTATTTCTTCCACTAGTCATAATGACTTCAAACCACTTTGTTTCCTAGTCTGCTCATTCCAGGTGCCCCTAAGACCAGGAATGCCACAAGAACAGAACTTTGGACTTAGCTTTTTTGCCAGTTTTCTGACCCCCAAAGCAACATGTACTATGCATATATACACACACACATTATATGTTTAAAAACAGTGGTGAGATCTGAGCATCTCCTCACCACTGCCCTCTATTCCACCTATCTCCTTCATTGGCATGCCTTTTCCACACATTGCTAACAATCTCTTCAGACAGGGTAACTACTCTGCATGTGAAATATTTTCTTTCTTTCTTTCTTTTTTTTTTTTTAAATAAAAAGCATACTTTGTTTCAACGTTTACAGTCTTCCCAAAGCTAGGATCAAAACCAAAATCCTAATCATGGCTCCTTACAACCCAGAGATGGTTCTACTCCATCCATCCTCATTTCCTACCCTCTTTCTTTGCTCCCTTTACTCATCTGACAATGACTCTGGAGAGACATTCACAAAGTACAGGTCACTTCCTTTCCCTATACTTTATTAATACTTCCTACTTTAAGATCTCAATTCACAGCCAGGAAGTGGTGGTCTACGCCTTTAAATAAGTTCAAGGCCCCGGTCTACAAAGTGAGTTCTAGGACAACCAGGGCTACACAGAGCTGTCTTGAGTTCCACCCCTCCCCCTCCCCCATCCCCACTGCCAAATCTCAATTCACACATACATTCATTAAAAAAAAAAAAGCCCTTCCTGACCCCTAGACAAGATAGAGTCTGATAAAGTCTCTGACACTGTAATTTCAAACTGGTTATTTTTTAACACCTCCTTCCACTGAGTCTATAAACTGGATGCTATATTTGGCTATCACTGTATGCCCCAATCCTTACAACACAGAAGCAACCTTACATATCTAACAACATCCTTCCTCAGAAAAATACACATGTGCATAGTTTCTTCAAAACATCTGTAGGCTTCATGTGTTTCCAGACCCTACACACTGATTCAGGTCACACCAGGCTACAGCTGACTTTCACAGGTCCTGCAAAGTCCACTGGGTACACATTCTGGAATTTTGGAAGTCATTATTACATCAGTATTCCATGCTGATTTACTATTTTTTATACAACTATTTTTCAGAAACAGAAGTAAAAAAGAGACAAATTAAATTCTAGAACTCAAAAATTAAATACTGTATTGGTGTTAATCACTACAATACTTACACTGTAACTCATTCATAAACATAGGAAATGCAGTATTTTAGAAAATGTTAAACTGGATTGTTTGAAAACAGGACGAATAAAAAAGTTTGCTTCTAGTTACTATGTAACATGTTAACCGCATCTTAATTTTAATGCCTGAAAATATTACTGAATTAGCTCGTTAGATTTTCTAAAATTAGTACTGTCTGTTTCCTCTTAAGTAAAATCTCAATGTAATGTACACTACTGTCCACCACCAGTTTCCAAATGCGGTCTTCTCGGGGAGATATAAAAAAAGGAAAACAAATTTTAAAGATGAACCTGAAAGAATACTGAAGAATGGAAAGAATAATGATGCAGTTTTTGGACACACATGAATGTTTATAGAAGAGAGTCTACCCAGAATTGTGTAAACACGGAGTTCATGCAATATACCAACAGGTACAAGGGCAACATACTAACTAATTATGAACCAGAACTCAATTTGTTTTTACCTACATACTACGAATTTACTTGCTGATACTACACAATACATTTAATGTAGCAGAAAGCTTTTCTTTAGGAAAGGGCGATTATGGTGGTAGCTACTAAGGGTTTAAGAGGAGTCAGTAGAACAGAAAGACAAGCTACCTATTTATTATTACTACCCCACAACGAAAACCTTTGTAGATAATCTTCAGTGTATGCCCCTGAGGATGTGTTCTATCAAACAACGGTTACATAAATCTCAGATCCCATGTCTGAGTTAAGTAATTTCTTTCCCATTTAAATCACATAAATTACAAAGCTGTTTCACATTTGACTGAAAGCAACATTAACTGAGGGAGACAAGGGTAGAGGAAGGGAATAGCAGGGAGGAACTATAATTATTGGAGCTTCTTTATAAGAGAAGACCCTGCATACAGGAAATGAGTAATTCCAAGTTGTATTAAAACTATCCTAAATCCAACTGCCAGACATCATAAAAACATGTTTTAAAACTATAAATAGTTTAGTTTGCTTATCTCGCCATTCATAAATGCAGTTATAGCTTGAAATGCAAGGCCAGGAGCTGGATCTGTGGGCAAAAGTGTTTGTGGCACAAGTGTAAGGACCTGAGTAGACGATCTCCAGAACCCATGTAAAGATGAGCATGGCAGTGCACATCTGCAGTCCCAGGGCACCTACTGTGAGTTAGGAAACAGGCAGGAGAATCCCTGGAAGTTCTCAAGGCCTGCTAGCTCGACATATTCAAAGGCAAAACTATGAAGACAAACAAGGTGGAAGGCAAAAAGAATGTTGTCTGACCTCTACAAGTGTGTCTTGGGATGTGTATACCTGTACACACACACACACACACACACACAGAGAGAGAGAGAGAGAGAGAGACAGACAGACAGACAGACAGACAGACAGACAGAGAAAAAGATTGAATGCTTCAAATGAATGTCTACCTAATTTCATAACTCAAATTTTTTTCCAGAACTTACATTTAGGAAATGGTTAAATTTAGTCAGGTCCCCTTGATAACCTTAATTAATGTGTTAGTGAGACAGAAACACACACAAAAATACAAATACACACACACACACATAAATAGCCTCATCCTCATTTCTACCCCAAAGAAAAGCTTATATTAAGTTAATAAAATATAAAAAGCTATTGTATATATTAATGCAATATTAAATCAATAAAAAGAACTATTAGAGAATACTTTCCTAAAATATTTTGACAAGAATAACCCCCTAATTTGTGACTGATCCATTTAGAATGTGGCTGGTTTGCAAAGATCAAATTAAAGAGCCATGTTTTGAAAATCACATTACTATTGTTTTTAACTCGATCATTAACAAGTACACTTCTGTTAGAAAGTAAAAATATATTATTCCTACTCTGTTAAGGTTAAACAGATGTTAATTATAAAAACTATATAAAACTCTGGTATTGCAGAATATTAGTTGAAGATGTGTTTATGCTGTGGAATATTTGTTTAATGATGCAAAGACGTGTTGCATTCTTTTTATGTTGCATTTGTTTAACTCTGTAAAGCTGTGTTACTTTGTCTGTCTAAAAACACCTGATTGGTCTAATAAAGAGCTGAATGGCCAATAGCTAGGCAGGAGAGAGAATAGGCAGGGCTGGCATGCAGAGAGAATAAATAGAGGGAGATGAAGAAGAGGAAAGAGAGAGAAAAGGAGAAGAGAGGAGGATGCCAGGAGCCAGCCACGCAGCCAGCTACAGAGTTAGAAAAAAAAAGAAAGGTATATAGAATAGAGAAAGATAAAAGCCCAGAGCCAAAAGGTAGATGCAATAATTTAAGTTAAGAAAAGCTTGACAAAACAAACCAAGGCCAGGCATTCAAGAATAAGTCTCTGTGTGTTTATCTGGGAGCTGGGTGGTCAGTCCCCAAAGAGCAAAGAGTAAAAAAACCAACTACACTCTGGAATTTAAAAATTCTACTACTACCAATTTTATTAAAACCCAATATTAAAGGGAAAGAGGAAAAACAGAGTCTCTGTGCTATTAAGCAGAGTTAAAGGAAAGTGGAGAAGGATGGTATATTAGCTAATTTTCTCACTGCTCTGACAAAATACATGAGAAAGATAAATTATAAAAGATAAAGTCTAAGGAGGTAAGGCATATCATGGCAGGAAAACACGGTGACAGCAGCATGAGGCGGCTGGTCACACAGCCACAGTCAGGAGGGAATAAGATGACGACTTGAGCTGTTTGGTCCTTTTTATTTGGCCTGGGTCCCTAGTCCACAGGTCGGTGTGCTCCACATTCTGGGTCTATCTTTCCTTCCTCCTCAATTAAACCTCTGTGGAAGCACTCTAGAGGTCCAGAAGCATGTGTCCTCAGTGATTCCAAATCCAGTTAGGTTGACGAAGATGATTATTCATCACACAAAAGTTAATGAGCATGAATATTTTTAGTAAAGTATCCAAAATAACAATATTGAGTTATGAAAAACAGAACAAACAGAAACATAACACACTCCCAAAGCATGATGAAAGATGGTGAAAAAGAAATTTGGTACAGTAACTTCTTAGGTCTGTGGGCCTTGCACCCAAGAGCAGTTGGATCCCATTCTATGTCTACCACTTACTGTCCAGCTTACTTTGAAGAATTAACTGAAGTAACACACAAAGTATTCAGAGTGGTATTAGCTGTCAACTTTATAGAATTTAGATTCACATGGGAGATGGGCCCTGAGCAGGCTTGTGGTGAGTTATCTCAATTACATTAATTGAGGGAGATGATCTATCCTAATTGTAGATGGGGCCATGCCCTGGGCAAGGATCTTGGACTGTATAAAATGGAGAAAGTGAGCAGAGAACTAGAAAGCATTCACTGATCTTTGCTTCTTCAACTGTGAGAAAACAGATTTAAAGTTGGAAGGGTAAAGTTGATTTGGACAAGACCATTAAATTTCATCTGCTACCCACATGCTAGAAACAAATGCATGAAAGATGGTCTTTAAGGTGTGTAACATTTAAATGTTTATCCACAGTATAAAATGTATCTTGACAAAAGAATCTCAGACTGCATTCTCTAGGATAAAAAGTGAAAATAACCCAATTCTCTAGTGAACTGTACAACTACTTCTAAATGCCCAATGAATCAAGGAACTCAGCAAGAGAATCAGACAACCCTAAGAATCAAAGAGAAATAACTACATAGGAGTGGAGGGCAGTGCATGAGGGAAGAGTTTTTGCATATATAAAGGTCTAGGTTTCTGGAGAGCAGGAGGCAAGGGGGTGGTATCCTATGTGGGACAACCAAAGCAGAATGTTTAAAATGAGTTTGTAACATAAAAACAGATAAGAAAACCAGGAAGCAAAAAGAACTTGATGTCAAATGTATAAAATAAATATACTTTTTTTTTTTTTTTAAAGAATTTAGAGACCTGAAAAGAGATTGGATGACTGGTCATAAATACAATTCCTGCCAAGGTGCCATAAGCTTTCTTGCAGACAGAGGCAAGAGCAGCACTTCGAATATACACAGAAGGGAAGACTATAGGACCTACAATCACCTTGAAGAGAGAAGAATCAGTGGGAGGACTCCCTCTCCGGGTATCTCTGCTGCTGATCCATACAGCAGCGTGGGATGCTGCATCTGCAGGAAAACTGGCAAAGCAGAAGAACGAGAGAGAACCTATGAAAATGTATTTAGCTCATCTTAAAGGAAGACAGAAAGGTGATTCAAGGAGGAAGGACAACCTTTTCAACAAATTGTGCAGAGAAAAACAGAGTATTAACATCCTGCCCAAAGACAGAGAATCTTAAGTATCACACTAACTAAAAATTAATCTAAAACATAAAATACAAAACGATAACACTTGTAGGACAAATTATAGGATATAGCCTCAGAAACCACAGTCAAGAGAACAGTCTGTGGAATTGACACTAAAACTGCAGTCTACTAAAAGAAAAACAGATCAATGAATGTTACCAAAAGTTAAAGCTCTGTAAGAGCCTATTAAATAATGAAAAAGAAAATTATAGGCTGGGAGAAAATATGTGCACAGCATATATTTCCACAGAACAAGTATTTAGAATAGAATCAACATTCAGGGCTCAACAGAAAGAAAGTACCCTAGTGAGGAAATGGGCAAGACAACAAATAATCACCAAGAAAGGAAACTATTAGCTACTAGGGAAATGCAAATGAAACCAAACCTACAATGACTTTCTTACTACGTACCTAATTACTAAAATTGAAAAGTAAGTCCATGCAATGCTGACAAGAATGCAAATTTAACACAGCATGGCCACTTTCAATATAAGTTTGGAAGCTTCTTATATCATAAAACAAATGATCGCCAGGTGGTGGTGGTCCATGCCTTTAATGCCAGCACTTGGGAGGCAGAGCCAGGCGAATCTCTGTGAGTTTGAGGCCAGCCTGGTCTACATAGCAAGATCCAGGACAGGCATCAAAACTACACGGAGAAACCATGTCTCGAAACCCACCCACCCCCCAAAAAAACCCAAAAAACAAAACAAAAAAACCCAAATGATTATCACAAAATCTAGCATTTTTGATCATTTATCCTAGAAAAAGAAAAACTATGTTCACAAATAAATGTATGGTAAAATGTATACAAATGCTCACAGTAGCTTTATCTATGAAATGGTCCTAGAAGAACCTAGAAGTCCTTCATTAGTTAATGACTAATATAAAAATAAACTATAGTTAGATTACAAAATACTAACAATAAAAAGGCCACACTTTTAAGGCGAGTTATGATGAATGAAAAACAGACAATTCTGAAAGGTTGCATACTTCCAATTCCACTTTTATAGCACTTTGGAAATGACAGAAATCATAGAAATGATCCACAGAACAAACAAATCAGTGCTTGTCAGGCTAAGAGTGATATGTATGTGGTTATAAATATTAACAAGGAGTCGCTGGCTACTTTGTATCGTACCTGTGAATGTTAATTTATGTGCTTAAACTCTACAGATCTAAATACAATAAAAACTGACTAAAGATAAAACAGAAATCTGAAAGTAGTTGTCTGTATGAATATTCTGGTATAATACACGGTATTAGAAAATGTCATTTATCAATGGGAAACTGAGTAGAGGATATACACAAGATCTCTTTACATTGTTTTTATAACATTAATAATCTAAATTTGCTTTAATAAAGTTACAGTATCTATGGGACACATTCTAAATAGGATTTCATAAAAATCAGTAACAAATTCTGGTGGCAGGTGAGAAATACAAAAGTGCTATCTATGTCCACAATACAGGGTAGCTCTCCAGGTAACATTATACTAGAAAGTCTGTAAATTCACAAAGACAACAAGGGTCCTTAATCATCATTCAGAAAGATCCACTCAGTACCTAAAAAAGAAAAGTTACATGAAGAACTTTAAAAGACTTTAAGAATGGTAAAAAGGAAATGTGATTTTTATGTATATATGAAAAAAGATTAAATGAATATACTCCTATGGCTTAACGATAAACCATTTATACTTCTCAAAGAATGAGCAAAACACATTCTACAAGAAAGTAATAACACTAAACTCTCTATATACAGTTATAATAATATAAGAAAGTTTGTTTGCCCAGAAATCTACTAGCCCAGAGTTAAGCAGGAAGCTTCCTGCAAATGAACTGAGTCCCTGCAAATTCCTCTGCTGTAGCTCTAACCTCCATGTGGCTTTCTTTGAAGACAGGTCTGTGAGGGAGTGACAAATGTCACATGGGATGGGACATACAGGGCCTAAGTCGTTAGGAAGCCAGTGTCCTTGTAATGAAAGAGATAGCAGCACTCCTCTCTAGGCCAGAAGACTGGGTGAAGAGTCCGCCATGGAGGAAGTGCCTTCATCAGAAACATATGCAGGCAACACCCTTGATCTGACTCTGCGACTCCCAGAACTTTAAAAATATCCATTTTTGTTGTTGAAGCCATCCAATCAATACTGTATTATGGCAACCTGAGCAGGAAGTCCAGAACATAGAAAGACAACAGGAAATGATTAAATACAGACAGGAGTGATATTAATTAACCAGTGAACTAAAAGCATGGATAGTCATTTACAATTTAGTCTGATGAAAGTAGTGGAGAAAGCTAGTATTCAGCACCAATAATTTCAATTGAAGATTTGGACTTTAATTCAGTAATTAAGAAGGCTACAGAAGTTTAATAGCCTGGACAGAAGTGTAGCTCAGTAGTAAAGTTTTGCCTAATAAATAAATATAAGGTCTGAGTTCAATACCCAACATGACAAAAAAAACAAATAAACAGTTCAAAAGGAAACAGAGTATATCAGAATGGGAGAGCTAGTCTGAAGCACCAGCATTAGGCACTAAAGAGAAAGATGACATCAACATAACTAACAGGTGTGACACACCATACCAGTACAAATCATTTCAATATAGCAGAATCCACAGGACAAATTGAGTAACTAATGAACCGACTGGTGATAGTCTTTTAAAACACACAATTCAATCTTTAAAAATGTGACGCATGGGCTACAGAAAGGTCAAAGTACGAAAGGTGAAGTTGTCTCAAAGAGGAAATAAAGGCAGCTAGAAGGGTAACTGGCCAACAACTCCCAATCCTAACTTTCAGCAACCAGGTACCACAAGGCTCCAAAAGACAGCAAACAGTAAGAGTAATGGTAACAGGCAGGGCTTTTCCTCTTCAAGAGGTATCAGCTACATTAAAAAATCAACTGCTTTAAAACCACTTCTGATAGAAAGTCACTAAACTTATGGGTGTCCACAAAGATCCTAAAGGTGTAACTGACTTCTGTATCTGTGGACTGACCCTGAAGTTCAAAGGTAACGATGGACTGGTTGAACACTGCTCACATCTGTCCCAATTCCATTTATTCACAGCAAAGCTGATTTTCTCAAAGTACTCTATCTCACCCAATTCTATTTTTGGCCTGTGGCAATAGAATGCAAATCTGCTCTCTACCATTACCTAGAGTCATGTGAGCATCTACTTACAGTCTCCTTTCTACAGAATTTTAATTAAACTTTTAAAATACTTGTTTTATGTGCATGAGTGTTTGCCTGCATGTACGTCTATGTACTGTGCACATGTGTGTCATGCCTGGTGCACAAGGTCAGGAAAAGAATCCCCCAGAAGTGGAATTACAGATGGCTGAGAGCATCCATGTGGGTTCTAGAAATGGAACCTGGGTCCTCTAAAAGAACACCAGTGCTCTTAACCCTGGGGCTATTAGTTCCAAACTTGTAAGAGTAGATATATATTGCTTTAGCTGATCTGTAAGTACTCAAGCAATAACATGAAAATAACTGATGGTCTATCCTTGAGAAAAATGCAGCTAGACAGATAAAAACAAAGCTGGTGAGGGCCAGATCATTTTCTTTTGAAATAAGAAAATAAGATTCTCCATAGGAAAGTTATTGGTAAATACAAAGGATTAGTAGCTCCAAGCTTTAGAAGGTTTGCAATGGTAAACAATATAGATGCTACAAAGAACTGAGTAAAACTGGGCAATGAGAAAAATTAGGAGTCTTATCTATGGCAACATAAAAAAGATGCAGAGGAGGATGACAGAGACGAAGTACAAATAAAAGCCCGGTTGAACAAGCAGAGGTCACAGTTAATCCCTAGGTGAATGACTATTGTTAACAAATATTCTGATTCCACTTAACAAATCCAAAAAAAGTCCAAGATTTAATATAGCATACTATCCAAAACTAGCATCATAATTGTATCCTACTTTAAGAATGCTCAAGCTGTGGAAACCTAAACATACAAACTAAAGTATAAATCATCTTCACATAAATGTTACCCAATCTTTTCAGTCAACCTGCTACTCAACTTCCCGAGGGGGAAAAAAAAAAAAAAAAAAAAAAAACCTTCCTATACCCTTTCTTCTAGCACTACTTAGCATATTGCTTATTCAATATTTACTTCTCTTTCAGTAGAATGTATATACTCTGAGAACAGAGATTTTCATTTACATAATCCCAGTTCTTTTAATTGGTTTGGCACAAGCATCTACTGACAAACTATGTGTTACATGGTTGGAAGGACAGTTCACCTTTAAAAATGTAGTATTAAAACAAGTTATAGTATATGGATTCAACAGGCTCTATCTGGGAATATGTGTGTATATACAAGTAAATATGTGCATGTGATAGCAACTGGTGAAAAAGAAGGCTATGAATTAGCGAGAAAGGTACATAAGAGGGTTTAGAGGGAAGAAAAGAAAGGAAAAAATATAATTCAAATACAATCTCAAAATATTCTAAGCTTTTAAAATGTAGTTATTAAAATGATATGCTGTACGATGTTGCTTTTATAGTGATAGAAAAATTCACCAACTTATTGCCCAGCACAGAATGAATGAGAAAATAATTTACAAGACAAGAAAAATAAAATCAATGCTGATAAATATTAATAAAAATAATACTAAAGACAGAGGAATTTAGTGAGCTTAGGAGAAAATTACAGGCAAAGTAATTGAATAGGCATTACATTTCAGGGCAAAAGAGGAATGTTAGGAAACTACAGAGTCCCAAGTGGAATAGAATAGCCTGACTACCAACCATATCAGGAGAACCTGCTGGGAAGAAGACCAGAAGGTCAAGAAGACAGAGAGCCCTCAGGAAGGATAAGAAGGCCCATAGGTGGAAAAGCTGATATGGAAATATAGGATATGGATATGATAGGATAAAAGGGTGGATTGTTGAACCTACTTTTAAAGAGCAACTTGCTTAAAATGTTTTACATTGGTATATATTTTTAGTTTATTGATACAATTTTAAAGTTAATTTTGTTATTCTGTGTGTGTGTGTGTGTGTGTATATATATATATATATATATATATATTTCTACTCTTGTTTAAGGTATTATGTTTATGTAACTCATTTAAACTATAATGGATAATTAAGAAATACAGATTAATAATTAGTCTTCTATGATAGTGAAACTTATAGTCATGTTAAGTTTTCTAGGTATATATAGATATAATTCAATTAGGTAGGTAATCTTCAAACACTTCAAAGACCTACAGAATATGGCATTTAAAATGTTTTAAAAACTTAGACTTTCTGGACAATGAGATACCTGGCAGCACCAATTACTTCAAAGAGGAGGATGGGCATTGAAGACACTCTATATGGATGGAGTTTATCTTCTTCTTGGCAAAAATAGCCATTTGGGCAAGAAACTGTTCTTGCCTGGACTGCTTGACAAAATGTATCGACTGGACATGCAGGACCCACAGGAAGGTGACCACTGAATTTTGCAAGGCAAAATGGTCCTTCAGGTTCCTGCTTCGCAGAAGAAACTGCCAGACATTCTACAGGACACAAAAAGAAATGACTAAGAGACTCTAGGCCTATGGGCTGAAAATAGATGCCCCAACATTGCAGAAGAACTTTAGGTGACTGTTCAGGCTGCCAGCTTTCTCTGTCATTCTAGATTTTTGAAAATTGCTTGTAATGCACTTCCTGTTTACTTATGTAACATTATATCCTTCTGGGATCTTTGATGTAGTTGAAGACTAGATAGTTATAATTTTCCTTGGTTATGATAAAAGATAAATTAGATATGAAACTTTAGACTCACAAATATAGGATAGATGATGAAATATTTTCTTTAATTTTGTAAAATACAAATAGACTAGATATTGTAACTGTAATTCTTGCTTGATAACTGCTCTATTGTATGTCATTTTACTATGTTAAAGTTAAAAACCTTCCTTTTTGATTAGAAAGAAAATAAGTGCTGTGGAATGTTGTTCTGTATGCTGTGAATGTATGTTGCTCTGATTGGTTGATAAATAAAATGCTGATTGGCCAGTAGACAGGCAGGAAATATAGATGGGATAAGCAGACAAGGAGAATTCTGGGAAGAGGAAAGCTGAGTCAGGAGTCGTCAGCCAGACACAGAGGTAGCAAGATGATATGGTAGAACTGAGAAAAGGTACCAAGCCACGTAGCTAAACATAAATAAGAATTATGGGTTAATTTAAGCTAAGAGCTAGTCAGTAATAAGCCTGAGCTAATGGCCATACAGCAGTTATAATTAATATAAGCTTCTGTGTGTTTATTTGGGTCTGAGCAGCTGTGGACCAGGCAGGACACAGGAAAACTTCCAACTATAACGAGTTGCTTTGGGGAGCAACTGTGAAGGTCAGAGCTGAAAGTGAAAGTCAGAGGCTGTGATCTGCAAGGTACAGCATCAGCAGAGGAACTACTGTATGTGGGCAGCACTCAAAAATAAATAGCACAACACCTCTCCTCCCACTTCTCCACTCTTCCTAACCTTGATATTCTAGTTCATACAACAGTGTCTTTCAGGAGACAGGACTGCCAAGAAGGCCTAGCCCTAAATAAAAGCTAGTAAAGTTCTTTAGTTTTCAGTGGCGCACACTCCTATAGTACGGCCATTTGACAGTGGAGTAATTCAGAGGTATCTTGGGAAACTTAGCAGGAAATTCATGTTTTGTACTTTTACCAAGTTCAACCCACAGTAGAAAGACACCAGTGTTTTAAGATTTCCCTAATATAGAAAGGGGGTCAGTGTCATTTTAAACGAAGTGATGGGCATTATGTAATTATTTTATCTTCTTCCTGAGAAATATTCTCATTTTGTCATGGTCTCCAGGAGATAGCAAAAAGCCCCACTTTAAAAAATATTTCTGTTGAAGAAATGAAAAACTATTTTAATGAAACGTTATTTTTATTAATTGTTTATCCACAATCTATTTATTAATTCTAGAAATAATTCCTTGATCTCCTCAGCAACTTCCCACATTAGAAACGTGTGTCTTTCTTTTTCTCATTTCAAAATTACCTTAGTCAATTAATGTTTACATTAGTAACTATTTTCTAACCTTCTTGTTCTTGTTTTCAAAGCACCTTAAGCAATTTTCCTGTTTTAGGAAGGTCTCACTGGATCTTCCTCTTGCCATTGTATAATCTTTGGGAATCATAACAAGTAATTACAAATCAAAGGCTGGAAAAGTCAGTCTTCTGTTAAAGCAAGGCTCTGTTTACCACTTGGGGGAGGAGGCTAGCTTTCTTTAATTCAAGAGTCTTATAGGCATCCTTTAATATCACCTAGTATGTCTCTCAGTCAGCAGGGGCCTTCTGCAATTCTTCCTACTATTTATTTTCTTAAGAGGCACAAGTTCATTCAAGAGTCTAAAGAACAAAAACTTCACTTCTATAATTCAAAGGGACTGAACTCTAAGAATCAGCCCACAAAGGAGTACAGGATAGTTTCTAGCAACTACCTAATTATCACATGGAAAACTATTAAAATACAATGTTTATTTACTAGGAAAACCTTTTTAAAAAAGTAACTATTAATTTGGAAAGAATTTGTATATTTCCAGATTTGAAGAATAAGGAAGCCTTTGAGAAAACAAAACCAGACCCCCCTGTCCCCAGGGGTAGGGGGAGGAAGGTATAATAAAAATCAATCAACAAAATAAGTCATAGAAATAGACACTGTCATCTTAGAAGGCCTATTATCTCTTGATTTCAATATTCCTGTCTTCTTTGCCTTGAGACTGTATACTTTAATATTTTCAAGATATACCCAAGAGTTATTGCCTATACCTTTGTCCCTAAGTCCCCATAACCTAAAATGCTTCGGTACAGTAATCTCTGAAACAAAATTATTACAACCTTCCAACTAAAAGCAATGTCTCCTTGAGGTCTACATCTGATCTGCTTATTATCCCTGCGTCACAAGCAGACAACAGGTGAAACAACAGATGCTTTGATGTCTGGTCAGTACTTCTGGCAGAAAAACCTATCTAGTTCACTAACCATCACAGATGGTCCTCTATCCCAGGAAAGGTTCTCTGTTTGCATATGCACACACTCTTTCTTTCCCTCTCTCCTAATTCTCTGATTTCCTATTGTTGAAAATAAGATTGTCTTCTGAATACCAGGTTCATTTTTTGTAGTTGTATGTTAAAGTCACATACTGAACACTCACTGTCTCCATCAACCTGAGCCACTTCAGACCAGCTTCACTTCAAATTATACTGTTTGGGTTCTTAATTAACATTATGTAAACCATCTCAATTAATATATTCAAAGTTTAATCTTATATTTAGGTCATCTCTTACTAGCAAATATCCAATTTTTATTCCATATTTGACTTGTATTTAAAATATTACCAAAGGTACCACAAGAAACATCTTTTTTTTTTTTTTTTTTTTTTTTTTTTTTTTTTTTTTTTTTTTTTTTTTTTGAGACAGGGTTTCTCTGTGTAGCTTTGCGCCTTTCCTGGAGCTCACTTGGTAGCCCAGGCTGGCCTCGAACTCACAGAGATCCGCCTGGCTCTGCCTCCGAGTGCTGGGATTAAAGGCGTGCGCCACCAACGCCCGGCTCCCACAAGAAACATCTTAAATCCTTCCTCTTTACACAGTTTCTAAAATCTACAACTTATTTTTTAAATACTTAATTATCAAATTAGAAACATTATACTCTAGGACAGACTACTTACAACAGCATTATGGTCGCTACTTAGCATCTCCAAGCTTAAAATATGCAGACACCATTCTATGTGTGTACAGAACCACTTTTAAACTTTATAAGATGACACATTCAATTTATTATATTTTCCTCTGATTCCAACTGGAGTTTTCCATAAAACTGAACATATTCTAGTTAACTGTGTTCCATTGTGTCATGGGTACCATTAAGAAGTAATTATAAACCCACAAAACAGTGGTCTTGGGAGGATTTCAAGGTGATTTAGGATAACTCTAACCATGGGAAAAATTTGGGCAAAGATTAGTTTAGCAACTTTCTAAGCTATTGAAATGATACATCAGTAAAAAAAACATGATGAAATCCAAATCCCAATCTAAAATATAGTTGCATTCAAAATGTTCATGCACAAAAGAATTATTTAAAACTCAAACATCTCTGAAAAAAGTAACAGAGGCTAAATATGCTTATGAACTCATCTGCAAATATATCTAAAGGGATTTCTAGTTACATAAGATCTTAAGAAATTTTCAAGACTCTTTCTATTTTACTTCTACATATATGCTCTTTCCTTGATACAGAAATGACCCTAACATAACTCAGCTTCTCAAATGTAGTAGTTTTTGGCTCTCAGGTAAAATGAGAATAAGCCTTCCACACTAATTAAAAAAGAACAGTTAACATCAAGCACTAGACTACCATTTTAAAATCTATCTATAAAAAAAAAAACATATACAAAGGTGGAAAATAAGGAGTGGCCTGTAGGTAATCTTATGTGGCTAAAAAAATTTATGGGGAACTAAGAGAGAAAACCTGAGATCCTAAGAGTCTAAGGCAGAAGTAAGCAGTTTCTCTGCAAGGGACTACACACTTAAGGCCTCTGTGGCTGCTACTAAACTGTCTTTATAGCATGAAAATAGTAACAAACATAAATGAATGACTTCTGCCAAACTCCAAATAATTTGTATGGGACTGGAAAGATGGTACAGCACTTAAGAGCACTGACTACTCTTCCAGAGGACACAGAGTTCCATTCTCAGCACCCACATGCACCTCACAACTACCTGTAACTCTAGTTCCAGGAGATCCAACACCCTCTTCTGGCCTTTGAAGGCACCAGACATACATATAGTGAGCAGAAAAAAATGCAAGCAAAATACCCATATACATAAATTAGAAATAATTTTTTTAAATTAAAGACTATTTATGGACACTAAAATTTGATTTCACATAATTTTCTAAGTCACAAAATTATGATTCTTTGACTTTACTAACCATTGCTTTTTGAGAAAAAGTCTGTGTAGCTCAGGGCAGCATAGAACTATGTATTCTAGGCTGATCTCAAACTCATCATAATTCTCCTGCCTTAGCCTCCTAACAATCAAGGTTACCATGAGCCACCATGATCAGCTTTCATCAACTCATTGATAGTGTTTAAAACAAACAACATGGGCCGGGCGGTGGTGGCGCACGCCTTTAATCCCAGCACTTGGGACGCAGAGGCAGGCGGATCTCTGTGAGTTCAAGGCCAGCCTGGGCTACCAAGTGAGTTCCAGGAAAAGGCGCAAAGCTACACAGAGAAACCCTGTCTCAAAAAACCAACCAACCAACCAAACAAACAAACAAACAAAAAAAAAACAAAAACAAAAAAACCACACACCCCCATTAGCTCATGGACTGAATAAAAAACAAATAAAAAGAACAGGTGGCATGCCTGAATCTGTCCTTCAAACTAGGAGTTGCTGATCTCTGGCCTAATGAAAAAGGAGAAAAGTGGGGGAGGCTAGAGAGCTATTCATGAATATTATGGAGTTAATCGAAACAGTAAAGCAGGAGCCCCATGCGATATGTGTACATTACTGTCAGATCCAGCCAGACACATTCACATATTGCTGTCTTTAACATAAACATAAAAATGACTCCCAAGAATTAATCATTGAGTCACAAACAAAATTAACTAACTCTCACATAAATGGTATACCAGTTAGAATTTTAAACAGATAAGTCATTTCTTCAGAAAGTATCCTAAAATTACAGCGATAGCTACATTAATCATTACCATTTTGTCCCTGAGTCTCTCTCCACGGATAAAAAAGTCCGCACAGCCATTCTCTTCCTGATGAGGGACCCTGAAGACAGTGACGCTGCTCAGTCCGCTCCCTCCGAGTGGTAGCCATCCGCCACTTGAGTCATCTCTGGTCATTACCACAGCTCGCACTTGTGCATAACTATTACTAAAACAGATGCAAAGATCAGGAATTAGTGTTTCCATAAACAACAAGAAAGCCAATGTGTTGGTCTTGTTTAAGACACCAAAGACCACAGTAATTACTATGTAGTAACTAGTATGTTTATTACTTACTTCCATAATAAGCCATAGGAAAAACCTAATTGAAAGGGGGAAATCCACAAACTGAAGGTTGTTCTTTATTTTGAAGGATCAACTCAGAATAAGACTACAGGACTCCTATTTCAATTCATCATTTGGTAGACAGAGCATATCTGGATCACCCTGTATATGTGTGATCATAGACCCCAGAGAGAATTTGTCACCTTGCCTCTATGTATTCATTTGATGCAACATTACAATAAGGACAAATTACTGCTGTATTTATTTTAGCTCATTTAATTATTTCTAAGTTCTGAACTGTTCTGGAATATATTATAAACAAACTACTCTTAAGAGACTAGTTCCATTTCAAATTGCTCTCCCAAATTAACAATGATTTTTTACATAAAATCTAGGATATTCACTTAATGCATTAAATATCCTATACAACTGACATGTAGCCCTCAGTTTAAAAACTTTTACTGACTATTAATAAACCATTTCTAAGTCTGCATAATAAATCATGCAGACATAGAAATGTATACTGGATACAACTTAGATCTGTGGATAATTATAAATATAAGC
This sequence comes from Peromyscus leucopus, assembly GCF_004664715.2. Classification (NCBI taxonomy): domain Eukaryota; kingdom Metazoa; phylum Chordata; class Mammalia; order Rodentia; family Cricetidae; genus Peromyscus; species Peromyscus leucopus. The sequence continues at coordinate 92,120,843 of NC_051066.1, read as the reverse complement.
TGAAGTTCTACACAACAGTTCTATACCTCTTAATGTGTCTCGGCATGCTCTAAGCTGCTTCTTGTCATTCCTATGGTACTACACTTGTCCAAAAGTCCTTCCCTTGCTTCTGTTGTTTCCATTATTTTTCTAATTTTTAAAAATTATAAACTGTAATTATAAGATTTATTTATATTATTTCCCTCTTCCTTGTTACTCCTTCAACTCCTCCTGTGAAAATCTTTGTTATTTCTTTTATTGAGGTAACTTCATACACAGTACCATGCATCCACTTCAAATACACAGGCACCACCAAAGTCTACAGATGTGTACATATGCAGCTCAGTACAGATGTTTGTGTCCCTGCAGAATGCATTGCTATCTAAACCCAAAGGTGAGGGTATGCGGCAGTGGAGAATTTGGGTCAGAAGGCAAACACTCATGACTGGGGTGATCAACCTTAAACAAACTCTTAAAAGCTACCTCATTCTTTCTCCCATGTGATGGCATAGCTAAAAGAGGGTCACCTATGGTCCTGAAAGTGAACCCAGACAGACAACTTAATCTTCATGTTCTCACCCTCCAAAAGTGTAAAAAAGAAATGATTGTTGATGACAATCCATCCCACCTATGCTTTATTTTGTAGATGCACAAATGGACTAAGATATGCAGAACCACCATGGAAATTTAAGATATTTCCGCCACACCAAAGAATCCCCTTTGCCTTCTGTTTTTATTTATAACATGTAGACAGTTTGGCCCATACTAAGTTTTCATATAAACTGAAGCAAGTAGTATTACTATCATTATACTTTTTTAACTCACTACACTGTTTTAGTGTATCAGAGTAAACTTGACTAAGTAGTCCCCTAGTTGAATCATTATTGATTTTTTTTCTTACACTGAGAGAAATCTGAATCATTCCAGTTTGTAAGCCATGGTCAAGTTCATATACAGATCTCTTTTTCTATAATCCTGTTTTTGAGACAGGGTCTCATACAAACCAGGCTGGTGTAGAACTCACTATGTAGCTGACAAGGACCTATACAAGTCTATTATTAGCAATGCTTTCATTTCTCTTAATTACCTAGAAATGCAATTATTAGGTCACAAGGCAGTTGCATGTTTAACCATATAAAAAGTTAGTAAACTGTTTTCCAAAGTAGTTGTAATCATACATTTTGTCAAAAATGACAGCTTGTGTTCCACATCCTACTAATATCTAGGGTTTTCGGTATTTTAAATATTACTGTATTGTGTACATTAAAGTGCTATTTGCCAACTATTCTTGTTTTTCAGAAGATTAATGAGAGCTAGCATCATTTCATTTGGCCATGTGCTTATCTTTTAAGTCTTTTCATCTCTTTCTCTTTTTTTAAAGACAAGGTCTCATTGTGTAACCCTGAGAATGAGCTATGTGGAGCAAGCTGGCCACAGATTCAGAGATCCACCTGCCTCTGCCTACTGAGTGCTGAGATTAAAATTATGTGCCACCATGCCCAGCTTGCTCATTTTTTAAATTAATTTCTAGAAGCTCTTTACATATTCTGGACACAAGTCTTTTGACAAAGAATATTACACTGCCCAGTACTGTGATTAAGAGTGAGGATTTGGTTGACCATGATGGAACACACCTTTAAGCCTAGTTAGTACTCAGGAGGCAGAGACAGACAGAACTTTGTATGATGGAAACTGGCCCATCTAGTCAATGTAGCAAGTTCCATGTCAGCCAAGGCTACATAGTAAGACTGTCTAAATAAAGAGCCGGGCGGTGATGGCACATGCTTTAATCCAGCACTCTGGAGGCAGAGGCAGGCGGATCTCTATGAGTTCGAGGCCAGGCTTGGCTACAAGTGAGTTCCAGGAAAGGCACAAAGCTACACAGAGAAACCCTGTCTCGAAAAACCAAAAAAAAAAAAAAAAAAAAAAAAGACTGTCTAAAAAGAAAAGAGAAGAAGAGGAAGAGGAGGGGGAAGGGAGGAGAAGGAGGAAAAAGAAACGTGTAGATTCTAGTCAAATGTCTGTAAGTTGAATCTAGGTTTGGCTAAATACCAGGTCTGCAACCTTTGGAAAAATACCAAAGCTTCTGTGCCTAATCTTTGAAGAAACAGCACCTATCTTTATTACAAGTAAACAGTGCCCAACACATAGTAAATGCTGTATTTAAGTAGATGACAAAAAACATTAACTAAAGTTGCCATTCTGGTTATCCAAAGCCAGACAGTGACGACTTTCTATCGCTAGTCAACAGAAGTACAACAGAAGCTCTGATGGCATTCGCTTTACAGGGAACCACTCGGGGTCTACACTTTTTAGTACTTAGTTCTTTAGTCTCTTGCCAATCTTCCCTTAGAACTGCTCAGAGACATAGGAGCACAAAGGCTGCATTATTAACAGCTTCTCGAGGCTAGATTCTTTAAGGTACATGAAGGAGTTCTTAAAGGATTTTCTTCATTCTTGTTTTTAATGTAAAACCAATATGATACCAAAACTTCTGATCTCTGCTCTCTATTTGAACAACTGTTTAAAAGTATTCATTCACATAAAGTAGAAGAATTAGCTACTACAGCGTAACACAAGACTTATTTCTAAGTGAACAAAGACTTATTTTCCATAGATCTGGAGACTAGAAAAGTCCTGGATCAAGAAACAGGGGACCTTTTTTATCTCCTTACAGTTCAGTTCTTTTGCTCCAAGATGTTGCCTTAAACGCTGTGATCTCCAGAAAATAACACTGGCCCTAAAAACTTCTATATTAAAGGCTTGGTGTTCAGCTGATAGCACTCTTAGGAGCTGAAACTTTCTAAGTGGGACTAACTGGAGGAAGCATGTCATAGGAGCACAGTTTCAGAGGACACAGTGAGATCCTTGTTCCTTCCTCTTTCTGCTTCCTGGCCCACTAGGAGTTAGGCAGCTGTTAGATGGTGAGTTCTCTGGCATATGATCTACTTTACCACAGACCCAAAGTACCTGGGCCAATTGATCATCTACTGAGATCTCTGAAACTATGCCAAAGTAAGATGTCTTCCTTTAAAGCTTGTTTTCTCATGTAGTTTTCAAAGCAATGGAAAGATGACTAGCACAGACAGAAAAGTTAACTGGTTGGTACTTGGAAATAGTAGGAGCTCCTAGTCACCCAGTCATCTCTCAGCCTCACACCCACACACATCTGTAATGAACTGTAAAGCTCTTTAACCATGTATGTGTTTTCTTTTCTAGAGACAGCATAGTAGTTTTAACCACAACTTTTCAAGTGATGTAAGGACCATGGCTACACAAAACAGAGTTTCTTGGACTACTCTAGCTTCTCCCAGGTCTAGCTCGGAAGTATTTCTCATCTAGCCTATCTGTAGCTATGCTTTGGCCGACTAGCTTAACATTTGTAAAATAAATTCTTTTCCGAGTTTTTCTTTCCTCTCTGCCTCTTACTCTAACTCTTCTACAATATACCAACTAACACACATCTTATCTTTATGTGAGCTTACTAAAAGGTTTACTTAAGTTTCTGGCCTCCAAGCAACAATGTAACAAAATTCTATTGCCTTAAAGACACTGGTTCTCTTGTAATTTGTTCCAGCAGCAGCAGCAGCAGCAGCAGCAGCAGCAGGAAATGAATACAAAAGCATGAAGGAAAACCTTGAGGATATGAGAGTAATCTGTATACAGGAGAGGAAAATAACCATTTTCCTACAGCAAATGATAATTAACTGCCCTTCTTACCCACAAATCGAAACCTTCTAGAATTCTATAAGTTGTATTCAGTACAAGAATTAGGTGTGTGTGTGTGTGTGTGTGTGTGTGTGTGTGTGTGTGTGTGTGTGTGTTTTCCCCTGATGTGTGCTTACAATGGCAAATGGCAAAGTATTTTTGTGTTTTCTTTTTACTTTCCATTATGGCATATTTCAGGCACACATTTGTCATTCAGATATTAAGGCAGACACTAAGCGAACCACATTACAACTCATTAATCTATTCACTTAACTAGGGAACACTGCTTTTATGTCATGTACATAAACAATATAGGAAACTATGTTCCCTTTTCTGTAGAGGCTTCACACCACCTCTCCAGTAAAGACTTAACAAATAGAAATTACTAATATCTCCTTTATTCGGGATGGGGTAAGACAAGATCTCATATGTAGCCCAGGTTTCTCTCAAACTTGAGGCCTTCTCCGTCAGTTCCTGGGTGCTGGGGTTATAGGCAAGTACCACCACATATGACTTAACAGTCAATAATTAAGCCTTTTATATATGCTAAAGATTATTACTTGCTACAGCAATAACAGAATGCAAAATGCAGTAAGCTTGGAGGGAGACTGATTTGTGTTTCATCTTTCTCAAAACCTTGCTGTACTAATCCTAAAGAAGGTAGTTACTTTCCCACTTGAATAAGAAAATTAAGGATTGAGTATGATTAGAAAATTCCAAGTCCAAATTACTCTTCTGCACTAGTAAGTTTAAAAGTGAATAAACAATTCCCATAGAGTAACCATCAATCCAAAGTCCCAAATGGCATTATGTTCAATACCAACCAAGTCAGGCCTCCTGGCTTTCCAAAATCTATGGTAGTGAAATCACAGGCCTAGGAGGGAATTTCCTGTTGTTTTGTCCTAAGGATTCAGAGAAAAACTACCTTCTAAATATCTGTGTTTATACACATAGACTAATGCAGCTCTTGGCCTTGGTCAGAGAAGCCTCTTTCTGAAGTAGATGAGTATTTAAAGCAGGGACCCATAATTGCTGAGAATTGGTGACTGCTGAATACTCACTCCAAATGGTATATGTATGCCATGTCCACTGAAGTCCAGGAAATAGAGCAAAGAACAGCTGGAACGACTATGGGAAGTGAAAAATGTGGGAGGGGTAAGGGGGGGGCTTTACAGAGACAATCATGTACACAGAGTAGCAGTAACTTCCCTCTCAGGGAAAGGGAATCATTCTGAGCAAGGAAAGACCAGAGGAGAGTGGAATAATATACAGACACGAGTGTAGGAAGGGGTCAGAGGAGAGTCAGCAAGCAAAGAAAGAGAGGGAAGATAGAGGATAGTGGAGTGTGAATGAATGTAATCATAGTGTATCGTATATAAGCATGATACTAATTTTCTTAAAAAGCAGAATGAATAACAGGTACTAAAGAGAACTCAAATAACATATGATGTTTATATGCATATATCTATATGTTCTAAATGCCTGTATGTTCTAAGTATGGTTTCTGTTGCTGAAAAAACACTGACCAAAAGAAACTTGGAGTAGGAAAGGGTTTATTTGGCTTATAGATTATAATCTGCCATGAAAGGAAGTCAAGGCAAAAACTTAAGGCAGGAACCTGGAGGCAGGAATGAAGCAGAGACCATGAGGGAAGCTGCTGCTTATACAACCCAGGACTAATCTGCCCAGGGTTGTACCACCCATGATGAGCTTGACCCTCCACCTCAATTATGAATCAAGAAAATGCTCCACAACCATGTCCACAGGCCAATCTTATAGGGACAATTGAGATACCCTCTTCCCAGGTAACTAGTTTACTCCCTATATTTTCTTCAATCAGATTCAGGGTATCTGGCCTTGTGTTGAGGTCCTTGATGCCATCTGGAGATGAATTTTGTGCAAGGTGATAAATATGGATCTATTTACATTCTTCACACATTCTATACATCTAGTTTTGACCAGCATCATTTGTTGAAGATGCTGTCTTCTGTACAGTGTGTATTTCTGGCTTCTTTGTTTGACCAATGGAACTGAATTGAAGACCCAAATCTAATTTTTTAACTGTTTCTACATCCTAATTTTTTTTTTTTGGTTTTTCGAGACAGGGTTTCTCTGTGTAGCTTTGCGCCTTTCCTGGAGCTCACTTGGTAGCCCAGGCTGGCCTCGAACTCACAGAGATCCGCCTGCCTCTGCTCCCGAGTGCTGGGATTAAAGGCGTGCGCCACCACGCCCGGCCTACATCCTAATTTTTAAAACTACATTTGAAGCAAAAACATCTAAAGTTTTAAAGCAATGTCACCAGTTAAATATGATAACCTTGGGCTCTCTCTATCTCGTTTTCCTGGCCTGTAGAGTAGGGTAATGCCTACTATCACAGTATTATGAGAAATAAATGAAGATACAATGTGAAATGCTTAGCACTGTGTGTGCTCACACTCATGTGGCTAGTAAATCTTATAATGATCTGATCAAATTATCTTTCTATGTTAATGTGAGCATTCTGGAAATGTCTCATTTTGTATTCACTATGGTTTTGTGGAAGAAATCCAGGAGGTAGTGTCCTTCTCAAAATTTAAGATTATTAACTATAGCTAAGAATCAATAATTAATTTTCTAAATCTGCCACAAATTGTTTATATTATAGAATGGAAACACATCTAACCAAGTCAGGCATCTGCAAAGTCCTCAAAGAGGAGGAGAACTCATCTTTTTAATCTGAAGAATGAATGGAAGTGTTGAATTATCTTTTTAGAATGAACTAAACTTCTAACTGACAATATCAATCAACTTCCCAGAATACATAGTTTAAAAACTATGACAGCTGGCATGTGATCTCTAATCTGAAGAATATAGCAGAGCAATCGTAATCTCAACACCAATCTGGGCTACATAATAAGATCCTGTCTTTAAAAAAAAGAAAAAAAAAAGAAAAGACCAAAAACCAGAATGAGAACCATGGGAGATGGTTGAGTCCATAGAGTACGTGCCACAAAAAAAGAGTGATGACTTGAGTCTGCATGTCTAGCACCATGTAAAAAGCCTGGCATAACAGGTCACCTGTAACCCTAGCACTGCAGATATGAAGAAAGGAGGATCCCTATGGTTTGATGACTAGCCAGGCTAGCTGGATGAGTCGGCTCCAGACTCAGGAAGAGATCGTCTCATAAAATAAGGTGGAAAGCAATTAAGGAGATCAACCGACACTGATCTCTGGCTACATATCTAACATTCTCAAGACCCTATGTTGATCCAGCATGGAGAAATAATGAGAGGGGGAGTAAAAGAGGTGGGTAAAGAGATGCCAACATTAATACTACAATTCAGGATGAAATAAAAGCATTATACAACAGCACAGTAAGATAAACTTGACTATTACACATGCCTACACAACAAACCACCACAAACAAGGTGATAAACAAGGTAACAAAAAGTAAGCAGCAAACTGATGGTAGCAAAGTATCACACACACTTTACTGTTGCTTCTGATATAAAAAATTGCAAACTAAGTAGTTTAAGAACAACACACATCTATACAGCTCTGTGATTTGGAAGTTCATAAGTTTCACTGGGTAAAAGCCAAGGCACTGGCAATGCTGCAATCCTTTCAAGAGGCTCCAGGAGAGAAATAGCTCCTGGAGGCTGGTAGTATTCTTCAGCTTACAGCCCCTTCTCTCCTGTATGAATCTTCCTGAAGTCACTTCTCTCTGATCACCATCCCACAGTTGGGAAAGCTTACCACTTTTAGAAACCTATGGGATTCGACTGAGGCCCATTCAGGTAACCCAAACAAGCTCTCCACAGCAATGCTAACTGCAGTCACACTTTCAAGGCTGTGAGCATATTTAAGAGTTTCAGGTTTAGGGAAAAGAGTCTTTTTGAGGCAGGGGAGAAATGAAAGATATATTATTTGTTCTCTTTGGCACAAATAACACAAGCAAACAAGCAAAAGGCATTCCTCTTTAAAACTCCAAAACTCTGTAATAGTATGAAATTATCAAGAAACAAACTTAACTTAAAAAATGACAAGAAAAAGAAAAGGCAACTCCAAAAATCAGTAAACAAGGAAGATAACTCAAAGTTTGTGAATAACACCCACAGGCCATTAAATAAAAAAGAATCTTAGTTATAATTAAAAGGATGCAAATTAGAGATGACCAAATATCAGGACGTTCGCTAGCTCAAGAGACAGTGAGAATATGAAAATATAAATTAGTATGGTAGATTTTAAAGATAATTTATGAATATCCATCAAACTTTAAAATGTGAACATTCACAATTCAGCTGCTCCCTTCTTCCATATGTCCAAACCTACTACTCCCTACATAATACAAGTAAGTACGCTCTGTCAACCTGGAAGGACTGATGGCTCTGTTCCCACCTATTTACTACTTATAATAGCCTATATCTCACTCACTTGCTCCAACATAGCCTGGTATTGCAGTCTTTTCCACACTCCTTTCTAGAACACACAACATGTACTCCTTCTAAGGGTGCTATGCACACCTCATGAAACAAAGCAGCTGTTCTATGGAAATTGAAGGGGCAGCTCAGTGTCTTGCCTAAAGAAAGGCTGATGCTCTCATGTGGGATATGTAAAATGTAGACATTTCCTAAGAGAGAAGCTAGGAAGAGACAAGCAGGAGAGATTATTTTGGCAAATGTTTCATTAAGTGGGGTGTGAATCCAAGACTCAGATAATGTATATCTGATGGCTAGTGTGGTTAATAGACTTATTTAAAGCAAAAAGCAGACACCACTTCATTTTTCTAATACAGGTTAATATAGCTTTCTGAGAAATTCCTTTTTGCCAGCTAAGAAGGCACGCAAGTCTATTCTCACTTCTGTTTCTAGTAAAAATTATATTGCTCAGTCATTATTACTTGGTATTATCTGTGTTACCAAAGACATTAATGAAATTGTGGGTTCATGGTAGGATGAAATACTTTTCTAGTTATGTGGGACAGCAGCAAGAGCATTTGGTGACAGATCACTGTTCAAGGAGATTTGTGGATCATCCTGAGATTTCTCTCAACATTGGAAGATGGTTTTTGCTAAGAATGGAAGAGCAAAACCTGTTCCATTTAATTGCTAGGACTTCTGAAAGCACTGTGAACCCTTCTAAGGTTCTGTGCATACAACTTCATTTAGCAAAGATGAAAAGCACTTACTTTTCCAACTGCATCGAGGGGCAAATACTTAGCTATATGCATGCTGAGAGAGCCCACATAACATCTTGGCATTTAATGGTAGGTAAGTGAAGTAGGCTGTAAGCTGCCAGCCTTAAGGGTAATATAGTCAAATTTGGGGATACAAAACAATACTGAGTCAGTGGCAGGAACCCAGATTCATCAACACACTAACAAGGAAGAAAACTGAGTATGTTCACATAGAGTATTAAAAAAAACCACCATCTGACTGCCCTAAATATGACCACCTGAAAGTCTTAGAAGTACCTCCAGGCATTCAGTAAATACCTGAGTGAATAGGGGAAGATGAGAGTAACAAAGAACAGATAGAGGAGACATTAAAATGGTTTAAAATGCTTCTTATAAAAACCTTTCAAGAGTGACTCTGCATGTGAACACTACAAGGTGACTTACTCAAAATGAGAATTCAGTCGGAATTTTAGCACTCCTCAGTGGTGTGCATACAGAGTGACATAATGCTCCTAGAATTTTATCCACAGAAGGCAATTTTAGAAACTTCCTCTTAAGAGGCCACACTAGTCTGGAAATAGAAGCTGTGAGACTGTGGGACCTTTGAAATTTTAAAACACTCCTTCCTCTTAATGCAATATAAATCGATTTAATTTTCAACTGAAAATTTAATGTCTTGCAGGCAGCACTGTCCAATAACAAACAAACAAACAAAAAACAATTCAAGCTACATAACTAAAGAGAGCAGCACTGAAAATGGTGACTATATTACTCCAAACATAAACACCAACAGACTGAGTAAAATGTGCCCAGAACCAACTTTGTTAGAACTGTAGGTACAGTGACTAAGCAAACACCAAATCAAAGAGAAGAGGAAAAAAAAAAAAAAAAAAACCTACCATCAAGGCAAACCTGAACTACATTAGTAAGTTCAAAAGCCTATGTCACTATGTCAATTTTGATGACTGCTCTGTAATTACATGAACATAAATTAATAGGTACAATACTGGAAATTTATTTTAAAATGTAAGGGAGGGGCTGGAGAGATGGTTCAGCAGTGAAGAGCACTGGCTGTTTAAAGGAACTGGGTCTGCTTCCCAGTGCCCACATGGCAGCTCCAACCCTCTATAAATCCAGGACCAGGGGATCTGACACAATCTTCTGATTTCTGCAGCACTGTACACATGAGGTACAGACACATATACTAAAATAAAAGTTCTTTTAAATCTTTAAATTTAAGGGGACAGTACAGAGAAGGACGGCATTCTAATGCTTTTTTAGGAACTGAAGTACTCATAAACAAATAAATATTCTTGCCTTTTTTTTTTGTCCTGTAGAATGCTCTTTTCTCCTATATAAAAATTCATACATTCTCACATGATGGTTGAGGCTATGAAGACTTCTCATTTATGAACTTTAGGCATTTAACATCTATCTTACGGTTTTTAGAATTCCTGTGATGTCATCTATCCACTCTTAATGGATTGTTTTCAGCTGAACTAAATAATCAAAAAACCATCAACTTGAACCAAGCAAGACTTCACAAAAAGCAAAGAAGAACCTAGATGCTTTTTTATTTATTTATTGGCACTTTTAGCTCTTAAGTTACAGTTCGGTGATGATGAAATGAGCTCCTGTAAACATAGGTAGGTAAAAGCTGAGTTCACTGAGAAAACAAAATATCTGTTTAATCCCACAGCCAGCTTCAAGTCATGACAAGGGAAGAATGTTAACTCTGGCTTTCCACCAAGCAGTCAGCCAGTCCCACATACCAGTCCCACACTGTTCATCAGCAGTCAAAATATCACCTAATAACAGGGCTGACAGTCCAGACAGCCAGAATTAAATCCACTCAGTCATTTTCCACAAAAAATGGATTTGCTTAACTCTTTATCGCTATCTAGAAGGGAAGAGCCACTAGGTAAACAGGTACTTTCTTACAATATACCTTATTTAAAGAAGTACTTCCTCGTGCAGTTCACTTTGTTAATATCAGTTTTCAGAATATATTTAATGATACCTGTCCATGTATGATGCATTGATAAACACCAGAAGTAACTAGTCAGTTCTCACACAGATTTAAAAATATTTTTAATATTCACTAATATTTATTTATTTGTGTGGTGGTATCTTTGGTAGCAGTTCCTGTACCACTGTGCATGCCTGGAGGTCAGAGGACACCCTACTGGGGTCAGTTCTCTCTTTCAACCACGTAGGTCCAGGGATCAAATGTCACCAAGAATGGCAGAAAGTGTCTTGACCCACTGAACCATTTTGCCAACCCCCTTTTTTTCTATGGTGACTTATAAATCTGAAAAATCATTGCTTCTTTAAAAAAAAAAAAAAAAGTCACTGGAAGAGGAAATTTAGAAAAAGAAGATTGTAAAAAATACTCTGAATAATAGCAAATATGTATCTTGGATCTAAAAATGGAGAGCAATTAGAGAGTTCACAGATGTGACCAGCAGAGAGCCAGCACCGGTAAGTTTTGAGAATGGAAAGCAAGAATACACACTTCCCTGAATCAAACCTTCCAAGGACAGTCTGGTGGCTGATCTTGTTTCCAAAAGATCTCTCTGGCAGTATTTTCTGGCGACTACAATAATAAAGTTTTTCTTGCAGTGAGATATCCTTAAATAACTCTTCTATTTTTCCATACCTATATTAACACATAAGTGTACCCAAGTCAAAAGATAGCAAGTAAGTCTCAATATCTCAGTGGTAAGACATATGCCCATCAAGCCAGCAGTCCTAGGTTTCATTCCCCGCGCACACAAAACACACACATGCACGCACGTACACACAAAAGATCTTTGAACTTCCTCCCAGATCCAATCAAGAAAATATATTTACATTTACACATACTCTACCGTATAGCAAAAACACTTCAAAGAAAGGTACTTATTTGTAAATACATTGAACTTCATTTTAAATTTGCCTCTAGCTAAGGGTTGTTCACTGACCACCACCTCATCAGTTTTAGGTTCATAAAATTCTTAGAGTACCAACAAAGTGTCTCTTCTCAGTGTTCAAGATCTTGGAATTGAGTTCCACTGTTTAATTAATTTGTCTGTTTTGGTTTATTTGCTAATTCCCAAACCAAACACAACCTAAAGGGTTAACCCTGACTTAATGAAAAGGTCGGAGAGTGGGGAGGGGATGACTCCCTGAAAAGAAGGAAGGCACTCTCACAGATAAAGAGGCAAAGTGTGCCTGACAGACTAAAACTATAGATGGACACTGACACCATGGGCACTGACTTAAGAATGTGGTGCAAGATATGTACATATGCACATCAAGCGTGAGCTGGATGAGTCTAAACAACAAGAAAAAATGAATTCAACTGAATATAAATTTTACCAGTAGATGGCCTTATATATTAAAAAATGAAACTATTCTAGGCCTCAATGCTGGAAAATACGATTAAAATCTAAGAATAATTACACCAAAAAATAGACTCAAGAAAGCTTGGAATAACCAGAAAGCACAAACAGAAAGGCAGCTAGGAAGATGTTATTTGAATCTTGGACTATTTTTAATGGTGAAGCCTGGAATACAGCAGTGTCTTTACAGACAGAGCAAAAATGTAGAATTCTAACTCTATTCCTTTCAACAAAACTCAGGCATAATAAGCATTAAAAGACAAAGGATGAGACAAAAACTACAGGAATCAGATAGTCCCAAGACTACAAACCTGTAAAACTGAGCCCAGCAGGGTGAAGAGAAGTTGCTGGCCCAGAATAAGCAGTCAGCATGGTATTATGGTTTGGATCACAACTGTCTCCTGTAGGCCCCATACTATAGGGCTTGGTCACCAGCCTGGGGTGCCACTGAGAGATGGTGGAAACCCTCTCCTGTCCTACACCCTTCGTCCCAGGAAATGAGCAGCTTTGTTCTGTGACATGCTACTCTCATCACAGGTCCAAAGCAACTGAGCCAAGCAGCCAACGCAAAGATGAGTGGCACATGCACTACGAGCGTCCACAGGTAGTAACAGGAAGCCTGAGTGACAGTGCCTCGTCATATATTGCTATTTTTCAAATGGACAGTCAAATTCACTCAATCTTTTAAATAAAATAATACACTAAGGCTCGCTTGTTAAAGGGCTTGCCACACAAGTTAAGACTCAAGTTTGGGTCCCCAGAAGCTGTAACTAGGTGGGCACAGCAGTGTGCACCTGTGATCCCAGCACTGGTGAAGCAGAAACAGGAGGCTCATTGGTCTTGGTGGCCAGCCAATCTAGTTCAGTCACAGTGAGCTCCCAGTTCTGCAAGAGATGCTGTCTCAAAAAAAAAAAAAAAAGTGAAACTGACCACTGAATGTTGACCTCTGGTCTTTCAACACATGTATGTGCATATACACACAAAAAAAACACATTAAATACCAAATACCTGGGATGGTCTGTATGTCAAATGTGTTGCTCTGATTAGTCAATAAATAAACACTGATTGCCCAGTGGCCAGGCAGGAAGTATAGGCAGGACTAACAGGAGGAGAACTGAGAGAACAGGAAGGCAGAGGGAGACACTGCCAGCCGTCGCCATGACAAGCAGCATGTGAAGACGCTGGTAAGCCATGAGCCACGTGGCAAGATAGATTTATAGAAATGGATTAATTTAAGGTGTGAAAGATAGCTAGAAGCCTGCTCCATTAGGCCAAATTAAATAATATAAGCGTCTGTTGTGTCTAATTTAAGTGGGCTGTTGGACTGCCGGATTGGCAGGACCCGGAGAGAAAACTCTCCGCTACAAATACCCAAGATAAATAAGACACAGTTCCTATCCTCAAAGTACTCACAATATAGTGAACTTTAATAATGTAAGGAGAATAATGTTCTGAGGTGATTTATTCTGATGGAATTATTCTATGTATTTAATAGAGGCTCTGGAAGTAAACCTGTGAGAAAGATTGTAAGTCAGGCTAATTTTTTGAGAAATACTCCTTTTAAAAATCAGTGATAGGAGTCACGATACACGATATAGGTGGGTAATTTAAAATGTAATTAAAGTCAAGACAATGGTTTTGTTTAAAATTCAGAAGTGAATCCTATGTTTAAGTATAATTTGAATGCAGAAGCAATAACAAACTGGCACAATAAATGTGAAACACTCATTCAGTTAACAGGGACGAATGAATTAGGTTATAAAATCCAGATTCTGGTATCTTTTGATCAAATTTTAGAGTCTGCTAGTCGCTGTAAACATCTGAATTTTCTCAGTGGCCTACATACCTGTAACAGTGTCACAGGTCTTAACATGAACAAGAAACAGTAGCTGTAGGTTGGATAATACTTTAGTGCTGGAGGCTCCAACCATCTGATGCTACATTTCACTCCAGATGCTGCCTTGTAGGAATGGAGGTGCAGTATTGGAAGGTTTCAAAACTATTAAGAGAAGTTGGGCATCTTGCTTACGTGAAAGCTCCTGGTTTCTTGAATGGTGGCTCACTTAAATGTGGAGGACCATTTGCACTCCACTTTCCAGGCTGTCTTAAGGTAGCCGGTAATGATTCTTCAGCACAATAGAAATATACATGTTTCAGCCATTTTTACTTTGGCATGACCTGGCTATAAGTTTTTTGTTTTGTTTTTGTTTTTTGATTTTTTGAGACCAGGTCTGATACTGTAACCCAGGCTGGTCTGGACCTCACTAAGTAGCCAAGCTGCCTCAAGACACAGCAACCTGACTCCAGCTAATTACCTTTTCTAAAACTACAGAACAATAAAAACTACATAACCTAGCACACTTTAGAATGTATAGACAATGTAATGTAAACAAGAAGCTTATCACTCTATCCTAATGACTTATCTAAATTTAACTCTAATGACTTTTTTTCATTTCAGTGATGAATATTTAACCTTTCAATATTAAATCCAAAACTTAAAAACCCCAGCAAACTCATTAGAGGGCTTACCTTCTTACTACTCCCAAAGCTCCTCACTGTATTTCAAACACACATCTTCTATTCCTTAACAGTTTTCTTCTACCCCAGTTGTCTCCACTTGATTACCCAGAATATGTAATTAATTGGATGCTTGCTTCTTCAGTATCAGTTGTAGTCCTCCCACAGTAACACTGACACCTCCTTGACATCCTAATACTTACGCCTGAGATAATCTAATTAATTTAAATATTTTGTCCATCTCCTAGTAACATGGCCAATAATTCATATAAGTGGGTCTTTCAACTGTATCCCACACAGTATATGGGATAGTAGATGTTCAATATGCAATCACTGAGAAAATCAAAAGAAAGTATGAGAAGTCCTAACCTTCATCTCAGTTCATTAGCATGTTATGTCTATCAGTCTCTATGAAGACAGTAAATATTTTGTGAAAATTTTGTCCCAAGCAAAGAGAAAATTTCGATATGCAATATTGATCAGTAGGTGTTGTAATATAATTCAACCTCCATTCCTAAAACAGCTGCTAGAGTGCAACATCTCCCCTTTATTAATAATTTATTTTTAAAATTTATTTTATGTGCATTGGTGTGAAGGTGTCAGATCCCCTGGAACTGGAGCTACAGACAGATGTGAGCTGCCACATGAGTACTGAGAATTGAACCCAGGTCCTCTGGAAGATCAGCCAGCGTACTTAACCACTGAGCCATCTTTCCAGCCCCAGGAACATCCATTTTTAAGGTTAACTTTTTTTCTGTGGGAGGGAAGCCTAAGATTCCAGAAGGACCTCTAATAATACAGAGCAGTTAAAGAATGTACATTTTTACACGCCAGTCAAAAGCCATTCAATATGAAAATGTCTCAATTTGTGTCATTCAGAGAAAAACATCTCTGATCTTAGAGACTCAGTCTTTCCAGGAACCAGGTGCTCTGTATCCAAGCGGCCCAAGGAAGAGGAGAATATTGCAAGAAGGAGCAAAGGATTCTCCTGGTAGAATATTATCTTAGACAAAGACCACAAGGCAAGAAACCTTAGGGTGAGAAAACAATGCTGTAAGATACAAACAAACCAGTGGACACATGGTAAATATAAAGCTGCTCTTTACTAAGAAAAACACTTTTTGAGCAGGGAAATGTAAAATCTACATTTAAAAAAGAAAAGCACTGTCTTTCAGATTAAAGTAAAAAGTGGGGAGGGAGCCAAGTGAATGAAACACAGCTGAGAAATATAAAATTAGGAAAATAACTGGAAAAAAAGGGTTAGACAAATCAAACAGCATAAAGGCATACTCTGTGCTGCCCAGTGTGCTTCTGAAGCTTAAGTCTGTAAGTTGTACTTCTATGCATTTTTCAATTGACTCTGATCTCTGCAGTAAAGGCTTGTCAGATATTCTAAACAAGAATTAATGGCATAATCACCTCCACTCTACCTATCACCCCATGTGGCCTGTTCCAGGACAACATTATAATACATTTGCTGTACATCGTTGTTACGTTCTGCTATACCTCTCACATCAATGTTCTACGGCAGGAAACCTAAGATTCCAGAAGGACCTCTAAGGACAGAGAGAGGTACAAGCAGGTACATTCTTCTTATAAGGCAGGCAAAAGAAGGGATACTCCACTCCAGCAGCTGTCTTAAGACAGGTATGTTGGCTGAGTTAATATTATAACACTGAACTGATTAATTTGTAAGCTCACAGACCCTCTTTTAAACTCAGTGTCTGGTAGAGAATAAACGCTAAACAAAAGTTTTAATTTTAATAGGGGAGTGTTTTTCTTGAGTTTTTACTGTATACGCTACACATACACAGGGTAGGGGTAGCAGAACTTGCCTATTAGGCAGCAGGAGTAGAATAAAGATATAGTATTTAAAATACTGTAGTCCAGATGAAACAGTGAGGTTCCTCAAAAAAACAGCCCTTAATATACATGCATCATAGTGATCTAATGTGTTTATTATGTCACTGGCTCATAAATCCCATCAAATTGTTTGAATACATTTCTCATGCCAAGGGCTAATAATAATAATAACCTTTAAAACAAAACAACAAAAAAAATGAAGTGAAAACTGCAGAAATGTAGTCTGGAAAATATATAAATGTATCAAAGTATTTAGTATGAGACTGCAATAAGGCATATCAGATCTGTGGAAAACAGAATGTATGTTCAGTAGTGTTAAAGTAAAAAGCAAGCTTTCTGGAGAAAGAGCTAAAATTAAAATGCAATTATTATTAGAAATGTTCATAACTCAGAATTTGGAAGCTGAAGGATCAGCTGAAGGTCAGCACCAGCAACAGAGTGAATGTGAAGCCAGCCTGAGATACATAAACTTTTTCAAAAGAAAAAAACAAGCAAAAAATACTATTAAAGACAAGCAGAGAAAAGGCACTTTATAAGATGAACATCACTGGTGTTCAACATCACTAAGAAATCACTGAAGTAGAAATTATTTACAACTGAGATGACTTCTTCAACTAGTGAAATATAATAACAGTATCAGTACAATCCATTCTTCTACACAGCTTATGAGAATGCAGGTATAGTTTGGCAACACCCCCTCCCCAAAATACATTTAAAAACTATACACACATATACCCCTCAGAGCCAAAAATTTTACATCTTAAAATTAATTCCATAAAAACAGAAATATACTCAAGACTATGCACAAAGCTATGGGTTGCAGTTTAATAAGGAAAGGAAGCAACTTACTAGAGGCTCATTAGCCAGAGACTAAAAGTAAATCTTGTGTAACTAAGTGTTATTATGAGGCACACTGTATACAAGCTGACACAGTAAGTACGGAAGTAGACTTTGAAACAGTAGGAAACATCATGATCTCAGTTTGAGATAATTTCTACAAATGGATTTGTTCCTAAGGAAGAGTCACAACATATCGTGGTGGTCAGAAGATACAGAGGTTACTTTTTTCTTCTTCACAACAGCAAAAACAAGGAAACAAAATAATCTGAGCTCTAAAAATATTAAACTGTCCATTTAGCATTGAAGATTTTAGTAGCCTGTTATGCTTGGGAAACTGGGTTCAAGACATGTTTAATTCTGACAATAATGCCTACTGACAAGACTGCATCTTGTGTAAGAGCCAGAGCAAGGATTCAAATCCCTGTCATCCCTGTTCTGCTCTGTGCCTTAATTAGATGTGCCTACAAAGGAGGCTTCATTTACGAAAGTAGTCTTTGGATGAAGTGGATATTCTCTATTAATTGCAGTTTTATTGATGTAAGTATAAGCACATAGCACCTATTGAAAAAAAATACAATTCCATATTCATGCCCCCAAACATTGCAACCTCCAAACATGTGATTGTACTACACAAACATTCATCTCCAAGTGTTTACCATTCACAGCTGCCTTGAACTTCTCACTAATCCCTCAATGTTCAGCTACTCACAAGTTCATGGAATTCACTAGATGCTGCAAGATCCTTTGTAACAAGGATCAATACAGGCTTCAAATCAGCCTCATGATTCCCATACAAAGCAGCAAGAGAAATGTGGTTTAAGAGCAAAAAGGTTTGACAGTGAAGCACTTAAACACTACCAAACCATGGTTTTTACTCAGAAGGGGAAAGGTGTTTGGTGCGTGCACGCACGCACGCACTCACTCACACACACAGGCATCACTAGGGGAACAAAACATTTAGTCTATCAGCCTTTCATTTCTGAAGTTTTAATGAGTCAAAGATTACACTAAAGGCATACAGAACACACTTTCCAAGCTACCAACCAACAGACACAGATAATTCATTCTGAGTATTTTCAGGACCCACAAATCAAACCATTCTATTATTGCTTATCTGTTTTGTCGACAACTTTTCTATCAAATAAAACTGGAGTGAATCAAGGATATTAAAAAAAAAAAAACTAGAAAGAATCAAGGATGTTAATCATGACTTCTACATCTGAATAAGAAATTTTTAACACATTCCTTAGTTGTATTTATAGATTGTGTAGATTATGTTGTAAAGCATTATGACTGCAGTAATGCTAATGCCTGCCAGATTATAACAATTCCAAAAAGGTCAAGTTGATTTCTTAAAATAAGTGAAAGCTATTCTATCCACAGAAAAATATGCAAACACACACAAAAATTGTATGAGGTTTGAACCCAGGGCCCACGTATGCTAGGCACAGCCTCTCTTTCTCCTGCCCCTGAGCTACATGAAGAACTAATACTTGCTGCCTTATCAATGGATAAACGTTTCCTGCACAAGTCTACAAACAAGAGGAATGGAATTTGGATCCCAGGCACCCATGTAAATGCCAGGCGGATGTCGGGGCATATCTGTAATCACACCCCTTCAGAGGTGGTGACAGAATCCCTGGAACAAACTGGCTGGCTAGACTAACCTGACTAGCTGAATAGGTGAGTTTAGGGGTCAGCAAAAGACCCTGTCTCAGTAATAAAGTGGAGAGTGATCAAGGAAGACACTGGACACTTCAACTTCTAGTGCACATTCGAACTCATACTCCCCTCAAAAAAAAAAAAAAATCAAAACCAAACCAACAAGCCTGTGGGCAATTTCTGTGGCACAAACCAACCCTACATGCTGTTCTGTCAGAAACAACTAATGGGGGCAGTTCATTTTTTTCTCCACTTATAAATTTCAAGCTGTTTCTCTAAAGCTAAGCATTGTTTCTTTTTTATACACACATTTTCGGAGAGTGGAAAAGTGAAGAAACAGCAGCATATTAAGTATAGAGGGCTAAAAGCACAGACCCTAAGCGACTATAAGGAACCTTAAGAGACTTAGACCAACTTGACACAAAGCCCAGCACTCCATTTTGAAAAAAATTCAGATAATCAATCTTCTCTCTATGAAACTTCCGACTTCCTAAGACAATCCATTCCACCCTCAGACAAACCACATCAGGAACTTAGCTTCTGGCTCTATACACAGAACCAAAGTCTGCTCTCTTCCTTTAAACTTCCACCTGCTCAGTCTACTTTTACTCTCAGGAACAGAGTGTGACTCATTTTTACCCTGTGAAAAAATCAGGAGATTCCTACTATCTGGAGCTAGTTCACTGACAAGTTTCCTCAAAGCTCCGTTTGATGAGTCCTGAAACTTGTCTTCATCTACTCTACTTTCTGAATATCACAGGACATTAAATAGAGGCACAAGTAAATGCAAAAATGAAAATAAATTTAGTATCGTATGTTTGTGCATCGTATTTACACATTAATTGAAGATTCTAAGCCACCTAAGTACACAGAAAATGAAATAATCACAATCATCACACCACCCACCTGTACTAAAGCACATGCTTAAGAAAATGGCATAATAAACAAAACATTTAACAGTGTCTCCAACATGTACATGCATAGGGCAAAAAACTACCAATATTCAACACAGCCTTACTCAGAGCAAGCATGTAAATGGTTTTAGAATTGCAATGGCTATTTTTGGATTTGAAAAAGCTATATACATTTTAGTATATTTTAACTAGGCTGTGTCCAGGAAAGGCAAAAACCAAAATTATTATTAAAGCAAATGTGAATTTCAGAGTGGTGGCGCATGCTTTTCATCTCAGTACTTGGGAGACAAAGACAGACAAATCTCCTGTGAGTTCAAGACCAGTCTGGTCTATATAGTGAATTCCAGGACAGTCAGGGTATGTAAAGAGATTATGTCTCAAAAAAAAAAAAAAAAAAAAGAAAAGGAAAGAAAAAGAAAGAAAAAAGAAAAGAAGGAAGAAGGAAGGAAGGAAGGAAGGAAGGAAGGAAGGAAGGAAGGAAGGAAGGAAGGAAGGGCAAATAGGTAAGTGTAAGGAAGGAATATCAATATCTAAGTGGTTAAGTACAACAAACCCTGCCTTAGAATAGGAGTCTAAGTTCATAACCCAACTCTTATTACAACTCTATCTGGATTTTCTGAGAAATATCTTTAATTTCAGCTTAGTTTTCTCCATCTGTAGTGTAAGCTAAATAATACTATGGACTTACTCCAAAGCCAATGAGCATGGCTGGGAAATTTTTAAATACAATTCTCCAATAAAAAGAACCAGTGCTCCCTGGAAAAATGGTGACTCTAAAGCAAGGACAAGCAAAACATGCACTGAGCCTGTACATTTGTGATACCAGAAAGGAAGGATCCAAAAAATGAAGAGTTATCAAAGGGACAGAGAAACTAACATGCTGGCGCTTCCCAATGGCCAAGTTCAGGGACACTGAGCATAAAAATGCTGACAATGGGCCAAAGTCATACTAATATAAGTATTCATATTAACCAGAAGAGAAGCCCTTCTACCATATACCAAATTATTAAAAGAGAGAAACTAGAAAAATCATTTGGCAAACATCACAGTAATTATTGTAGATAAGAATTATCAACAAATGAAAAAGTAGTGAATATACACAAGAAAACATATTTTCCAGGCCTCAAAAATCTCTCCAAAAGTTGGTTATTACAAAAAGAATGTAACAGTTAAGAAACCTGGCAAACATCTTAGCCAAATGTTCAGTTCGTCTCACCAACCTCCTGATGAATACAGTCCTACCACTTTCTAACATGGCGCTGGTGCACACCTTGATTTGAGGAACAGTCTGCAAATACCTGCCCAGTACTCTTCAGGCAGTGTCAAAATCATAAAAAGAGAAATCAAAGAGCTGTTTCAGATCACAGGAGACTAAGCAGAAATAACAACTCACTGCAACATACAATCATGAATTAGGGCAACTGGTGAAACTTAAATAGTGTTGATAGTATTAGTAGTGTCAGTAGACAATATTGTCTATGTGTTAACTGTTTCATTTGGCTATGCAAGATAATAACATTTTGGAATACTAATTGAAGATATGTGCATATTATTTGTAAACTTATCCCTACTTTTCAAGGTCTAATATGTTTCAAAAGAGATACTATTTCCCTAACCTTATTGAACTGCTTTGATATTTTGGCAAATAACAAAAAAAAAAATTATTAGCAGATCTCAGCACGTGTTTCTGATTCTGATGCTCCTAGAAGCAGACACTTGCTCTTTGCAGTCATGCAAATACACCCGTAAGTCTATAGGAACAACCTGAACTATCAACTGTAGAATTCTAGGCTTAAACCAAGGGTATCAAAGAATATTTGGATTCCTACTTTAAAGAGGGAAAAACATTTTTTTTAAAGAATTAGCTTTGTCAGTGAACATAAGATACTAAAGTATTCAACTTTTATGAAGCAAAACAGCAATATGAGTAGCTATAATTACCAAGAAATGCCACCTATCTTCCAACAGCCCCCCAGGACAACCCTTGAGCATATGTAGGTAGACAAGGGAAGTAATGATAGATGAGTATATTTACCTCACCTCTTCCCTGTTTCTACCTTCACCTTTTACCCATAAAGTCTTCAGTTTTCAGAATAACTGAATGGAAAGGGAGAAGTAAATACCGTTCAGTCTGCTCATGGTCAATTAGAGGAGTATGCAACTCCAAACTTGTTCTTCACCTCAAATAACTTTTTGTCTTCTGATCAGAAAACGAAGCTTTTTGGAGCATAACTTTGAGAGCAGCACATCTCACACTCTTACATTAAATGCTGGCCCAACTGCGCTAATTGTCATATATTAATAATTATAAATTAATTCACTTCAAAGTTCTTTCTAGTGAAGGAGTACCAGATAGTGTGTGTGTATAATAGTATAAAATATATATATAGTATAGTATAAATATATATTATGTATATGTCACTCATAAAAAGTTTCACCCACAACATATAAAATATAAAGGTACAAAAACACGACTTCCACAGTACTCATTTGCTCTTCTCCAAGCTATAACCAATACTTAAGCTTTTAACTTTTAAGTAAGACAAAATTTACCCAGCCATATGAACTTTAAGATACTTCAGTCATCAAGATTGATGTTACATATCATAAGACTTCTGTTGTGTGATATTCTCATCTACAGAACATGGCATTAATGTTTTAATAACATTAGGTTCATTTTTTTTTTTTTAATGACAATGAGACATGTCTGCTCCTGGCAGCACCAATCTACGTCAGAGAAAATGATGAACATCAAAGAAACTCCATATCGAAGTTACTTTCTTTGTGGCAAAAGTTAGCCACTGGGCAAGAAACTGGCCTTGCATTGGACAGTTGCTGTCCAATTTGGACAAGTAGGACACAAAAGAAAGTGACTGCCAAACTTTTCCGAGACAAGGCAGGACAGTCCTTCAAAACTCCTGCTTCACAGGAGCAGATATTCTATGCCTGTTGGCTGAAGATGGATGCCCCAATGTTAGAGGAACCTTTTATGACTGTCCAGGCACCTGCCTGTTTCTGTCATTCCTTAGTTTTGGAAATTGTTTGCTCTGTACTTCCTGTTTACTCAGATAATATTTTATTCTTCTCAGGATTCTGGAGTTGAAGTCTAGATAGTTATAGTTAGACCTTTCCTTGTTACCAAATTCAAAAAAAGAAACTCACAAAAGAGGTGTAAAGTACCTAAGGTTGAGAGACATAAAAAAAGTTTGGGGTTGGTAATCCAAGTTAGGATAGAAAGTGAAAAAACTTTGGTCCCATCAAGATAGGATATATAATGGAGTATTTTCTCTGATTTTGTCGAATACAAATGGACTAGACATTGTTAATGTAATTTTTTTTTTTTTTTTTTTTTTTTTTGGTTTTTCGAGACAATTTTTTTGGGTTTCTCTGTGTAGCTTTGCGCCTTTCCTGGAACTCACTTCTCACTTGGTAGCCCAGGCTGGCCTCGAACTCACAGAGATCCGCCTGGCTCTGCCTCCTGAGTGCTGGGATTAAAGGCGTGCGCCACCACCGCCCGGCTTGTTAATGTAATTTTTGCCTATATATATTTGTATATAGTTATTGTACTTACTGTATATAGTTTTTCTATGTTAGTTAAAACCTTCAGTTTTTATTTAGACAAAAAGGGGAAATATGTGATATTTTGACTGTGTTCTGACAAATAAAGCTTGCCTGGAGTCAGAGAGTAGAGCAAGCCACCAGCTGACCACAGAGGTTTGGAGGACTGTAGACAGAGAGGAAACAGGAAGTGGTAAGGCAGGGCTGAGAGTGGATCTACATCCAGGAGGATCAGTAGAAGTAGGAAGCGACTGTGGCTGCTCCCTGTTCTCTGATCTTTCAGGTTCTTACTCCAATATCTGTGTTGGGGAATATTATTTTAAGGCGTGTTACTTCTGTTTATATTGCATTTGTTTAACTCTGTGAAGCTGTGTTACTGGGTCTGTCTAAAACACTGATGGTCTAATAAAGAGCGGAATAGCCAATGGTGAGGCAGGAGTAAGGACAGGTGGGGCTAGCAGGTAGAGAGAATTAATAGAAAGAGATCTAGGAGTGAGAGGAGGAGGAGGACATCAGGGGCCAGCCATCCAGCTACACAACCAGCAATGGAGTAAGAAAGAAAGGTATATAAAAAAAAAAATAGAGAAAAGTAAAAGCCCAGAGGCAAAAGATAGATGGAATAATTTAAAGTTAAGAAAAGCTGGCTAGAAATAAGCCAAGCTAAGGCCAAGCATTTATAATTAAGAATAAGCCTCCATGTGTAATTTATTTGGGAGCTGGGTGGTGGGCCCCCAAAAGACCAAAAACAAACAACAACTGCAGGGTGTGCACAGCTTGTCCGGGGGAGGGGGGTGTCAGTGCATTTCAAGTCCACTCCAAGTTGGTTTTTATAATTTTTAATCAATATGAAACAATGCACATGTTTGTAAATGGCTTCAGATTTTTAAATTACCTAAATGGTTAGTCCACAAGAGTAATTAACTGAAAATAGAATTATATAATAGAATAAGTCTTACTCAACTGTTTCACATTTTTATAATTAAAAAAAGGCGAAGTAAGACAAATAATATCTTGAAATTAATGATGCAATGAACAGGAGAATAAGTCAAATTACAAAACAATTAAAACCAAAGTGCTAGAAATCATCAGAGCAATCTTACTCATCTTATCATCAGGGAAACTGAGTCTAAAAACGGGTTTTCAAATGATTACATATCAGACAATGCTTAATACTTTATGGACAGAATGAACTGCCAGCATTCACTATGATGAACAAACCCAAATAACCCCAGGAAAGAAAATACAGTGTGTTAACAAAAGGAATATGACATAGCAATACCAATGAATTAAAAACTGCATGTTAAAAATGCTTAAATACGCTGGGCAGTGGGTGGTGGCACACATCTTTAATTCCAACACTCAGGAAGCAGAGACAGGAAGATCTCTGTGAGTTCAAAGCTAGCCTGGGCTACAGAGTAGAATTCCAGGAGAGGCTCCAAAGCTACACAGAGAAACTCTGTCTCGAAAAAAGGAAAAAAAAAAAAGGCTTAAATATGTAGCTGGAGAGATGGCTCAGCGGTTAACTGTGTAGTGATCTTATAGAGTTTAGTTCCCAACACCCACATCAGGCAGCTTACAATTGCCTGGGACTCTTAGCTCTGAAGAATCCAACACCTACTGGCTTATGTAGGCTCTGCACTCCATGTACAACCTCCTACACACATATACATAATTAAAAAGGTAAAATGTTTATAAAATAGATACCACAGATGTACACTATAATTTATATACTACTGGAGTTTTTTAAAAATCAAGGTGTGTGGTCAACATTTAAGTAAATACATTCCTTTAATAGAGTTCAAAAAACAATGAAGCACTATTTAGGCATACTGTGGGATTTTTAACTTATTTGTAGGCGCATTTTGTTTGCAGGTATACATATGTGCATCACAATTGTGCTGGCACCCATGGACATGAGAAGGGGGCACTGTAACCCATAAAGTTAGAGCTGGCTGTGTGGATGCTCAGAACAGAACCTGGGTCCTCTGCAAGAACAACAAGCATACCTAGCTGCTGAGCCATCTCTCCAGCCCCTGGGTGAGATATTACTTACTTAGGGACAAAGCAGAGAGTAGGCTGGCATCAAACTTGTGATCCTCCTGCTCGGGTTCTCTAATGGGCTTACAAGGGGTGCACTACCTCACCCTGCTCCATTTCCTGATTTTTAAAAGAAGACTAATGGTAAACACCAGTTAAGAGTTAGTTCTGAGGAGAAAAAAAATGATAGAAAAGCTGGGCAGTGGTGGCACACGCCTTTAATCCCAGCACTTGGGAGACAAAGGCAGGTAGATCTCTGAGTTTGAGGCCAGCCTGGTCTACAGAGTGAGTTCCAGGATAGTCAGGGGTACAATGAGAAATTCTTTATCAACAAAACAAAAAAAGGAATAGCAAGAACTAAAATGTAAAAAATTTAAAGGGGGCTGAAGAGATGGCTCAGTGGTTAAGAGCACTTGTTCTTACAGAGGACCCAGGTTCAGTTCTCATCACCCATGTGGTGGCTCAAAATCATCTGTAACTCTAGTTCCAAGGGGTCTGATGAGGACACCAGGCACACGCATGGTACATATACATGGATGAAGGCAAAACACTTACACATGAAAGAAAGAGAAAAAGAAAAAGAAAGAGAGAGAGAGAGAGAAGAGAGAGAGAGAGAAGAGAAGAGAAGAAGGAAGAAAGAAAGAAAGAAAGAAAGAAAGAAAGAAAGAAAGAAAGAAAGAAAGAAAGAAAGAAAGAAAGAAAGAAAGAAAGAAGGAAAGGAGGGAGGGAAGGAGGGAGGGAAGGAGGGAGGGAAGGAGGGATGGATAGATGGATGGATAGGAGGGAGGGATGGAGGAAGGAAGGGAAGGACAAAGGAAGGAAAGAAGGTAGGTAGATGTGGGCCACAATTTAAAAGAAAAAAAAATGACAGAAGCACATGAAACAGATGTTACACATTCTTGCTCGTTTGCTGATTGGATTCTATAAAGTTATTAGTCAAATATTTAAAAATAATAGACTGCAGAAGTCTATACAAGTGCCAACGATAACAGTATGAAACAAGAAGTAACTAATTCTGTTTTGAACACCTAACAAGGACTGAGGGTTAAGATAAACTGTTTTGGTGCAGAACGAAACAAGATAATGCATGTCTCACATAGCAAAACATTTGATCCATGTCAGTCACTGATCAAAGTGACAAAATCTACCAGCGGTTATTTTAGAATAAAATATTGGTTTTTAAACATTAAAACCTCTCCAGGAGTGATGGCTCATACCTATAATCCCAACATTCAGGAGACAGAGGCAGGAGGATCAGTTGTTCAAGGTCTTTCTCTGCTATACAGGAAATTCAAGTCCATCTAGACAACATGACACTCAACTAATAAAAAACAGAATCACTTCTCATGTTAAATAACCCCTTTTTTGTTTCCCCAAGCAAAAACCAAACTTTAATAGTTGATGTTTTTTCTGTTAGCTTAGTGGCTGCACATGAATCTACTGACATTTTAATTATTGTCTGCAGCCCCAGAGCCCAACAGTCAGCACCCTACCAACCACTCAGGCCAAGGCCTAGTAGGGCTTCTGGTCCCAGAGCCGCAATATGTAGGTTTAAATTAAGTCTCCATTGTTCTATTTACCAGCAAAGACTTGGAAGTCAGATGTGGGGGGTAAAAACCTGCTAAAACTGCAAGAGATGGTCTCTTCCCTCACCCCAGAACCAAAAGGAAGCTCAAACTTTAGTCCCAGCCCTTTCCTTCCTGTGTGTCTTCTCTATCCAAATTGCTGGCTTCTCTATGCCTAATTACATCAGTTAATTGCTGGCTCCGCCCCCTGATTCAAAGTAAACTTTATTGACAGTCTGGAGTGTCACAGTGCAATCAAAATATTCCACAACAAATACTGACTATCCCCAGGGCAAACCAGTGGCACAAGAGGGTTTTTCCTTACTTACCAATCAAAATCTCCTTTTGCTAGATCAGTACGCCACCAAAGTTTTGACATTTACTACTTTCATCAACTTTTTGGATGTATGTGTCAAGAATCTCCAAAGTATGATGTTCCAAAATAAGGACAGTTCAATCATTCATAATTGACTGTATGTATCAAAAGTCATGAATAGGTAATGACATTTAACAGAGCAAATGGACCATGCTTCTCTATCAGACGAAGGGTTTGTATGAGTGCACACATACACACACAAGCATATACAATATAATCACTTGTTAACCTTCTAAGATGAAATGTAAACATATCTATAAACATCAACATTCAACACATACTAAAAAGGACTAACCTTAGTTTAATTTAATACTGTTTTTGCAAAACAACTAAAATGACCTACTTTCAGTGACACTTCTACAGTTTAGAAAAGCTAAACCTCAAGCTTTCTTATTAAAGTGTAGAATTGTCAATAGCTTTAAAAAGAATGATACAGTTTTCAAGGTATTTTTCTGGGATGAAATTGGAAATACTCCATTTCAATTCAGAAATGGCTATTAAAACCATGATATTACAAAGTTAGCTCCCTAGGAACTCCCACCACATTCCCAAGTCTCCTACTTCTGACCTAAGGCCATCAGTTTTGCCAGCATGGAGGCCTTTCTTCAGCTATGGAAGTTTCACTGCAACTTAACTTTCCCGAGCCTCAGTTTTCTCACCTTTATGAAAGGGCAAAGTAACAGCAATGACATCTACTAAAAGAAGTAGTTGCTATGAAGCCTAAATCTACATCTTCCTCAAGCACTCTACCACTGCGCTATAGCCCCAGCTCTTCTGCAAACTAATGCTAACAATCCTTCAAATATTAGTGGTAATTTAATTATGTATCTGGAATCATACAGCACTAAAAATACAAAATGAATCTAGGATATTTGGAAACAGATTTCACTTAAAAAACAATCAACAGAAAAAATATCAAGTATCATTAAAAGAAACGTATGTTCTTTGGCAATTATCATCCTTTCACAAACTTTGACAGCTTCTGGCAGGAGTGGGGGCCAGGGAATACTCAGCTTTCTTTAAGGGTCTGGCCACTGGGAGTCTGACCATGCTCCAGTGGGCAAAACAAATTGGACTTGGCTTTTTCCTATTTTTTTTTTTTTTTTTTTTTGTTGGAGGGCACAAAGGATGGACATGGGAGGACTGGCAGTGTGATCAGGGTACATTATGTAAAATTCCCAGGTAATCAATAAAAATATTATGTTGGAAAAAATAAAAATAAATTAAGAAGCTGGGGAGATGGCTCAGTGAATAAGAGTGCCTACTCTGCAAGCATGAGGATCTGAGTTCAAATTCCTAGCATTGCATAAAAGCTAGGTATAGCCACATTATCCATAGTCCCAGCTACGGAGGACAGAGAGAAGGATCCTTGGAGCTTGCTGGCTGACAGCTTAGGTCCAGGTTCAGAGAAAATAAGGTGAGTAATTAAACATCCTTCTCTGGCCTCTACAGACACACAGACAGACAGACACACACACACACGACACACACACACACACAACACACACACACACACACACACACACACACGGCGAGGCAGAGAAACAGAAAGGCAGGGAGATGCTCTCCTGGAATTTACTATGCAGCCAAGTTCTGTCCTAAAATTTGCAATTGCCCACTTAAAATCCTCTTGCTTCAGCCTCCTGAATGCTAGGATTCCAGCTGTACACCAACCATACAATGTTATTTGTAATAGTAAAGAGCTGGAAACCTACCATTCATTAAAGAGAAAATAGCTATGTAAGCTATGAGATTGGAAATACTCCAGACTTGTGTTCAATTCAGAAATGGCTTTTGGTACAATATGATGATATATTGCAGTATAAGTGAGAACTATTAAAATATGCATATAAAACATAGTCTTTATATTAGGTGTATCAATTAGGAATGAATAAATAGTTCTATTGATTTTTTGCCTCTTATTATAATACAATTTAACAATAACTTTATATGTACACTAGAAACACAAAATTATATTCACATAAAGCTTATGTATATGAAAGGTCTGAAAGATGTTTGCTTTTTTTAATATCTCTTTCTTCAACATTAATTGCTCCTGTCAGTAAACCAAAGTCAATTAAACGTGTCCATTTTACTTTTTTTGGAGACAAGGTCCCACTATGTGGACCACACTGGCCTCAAGCTTAAGAAATCCACCAGCAGGTGCCCATCTTGCCAGTACTGGTTTCCTTACTCTTCCCGATTAGGTAAATATATTTAAGGCAGGGTAAATTTGAGAATAGGATGATCTGAAGTTAATCAGTAGTTACAAACCAAACTACCCTTTTCCTTTGATATGTACTGGAGAACAAACAACACACATTATATAGGTTGTTCAGACTCAAAGCAATACAGTCTGTGTGTCTCTCATCAGTAAACTTTTTGGTCACTAAAGCTGTTTGCTCCCTTGTGAAGTGTCAAGACTCAGGAAAAAACTGCCAAGGAAAACAAAGAGTGGCTAAAGGTCAGTCCATTTCATTCATCCCCTCTCTTTTTTTTAAAAACATAAAGTTGAACAATATTCTGGTTTCATGCATTTATTAAGGTTATTTGTAGCCAGGCAGTGGTGGCACATGCCTTTAATCCCAGCACTTGGGAGGCAGAGCCAGGTGGATCTTTTCGAGTTCGAGGCCAGCCTGGTCTACAGAGCAAGATCCAGGCGCAAAGCTACACAGAGAAACCCTGTCTCGGGGGAAAAAAAAAAGGTTATTTGTTACATGGTCTTGACTTCTGCCTAGTTTTTTTACTCAACAAGCCTGATTTGAAGTTCTGGATTTATGTTTATTCAACCTTAATTCCTCAATAAACTTCAAATTAGTTCCTAAACCAAGTATATAGTTATCTATCCAAGGAGGTTATTTCTAAATTAGCAAATTAATTATCTCAATAGCAGGTTGAATATCAAAACTAAAGATAATATATATTAATTTTTTTGCTACAGTTTTCATGATCAAAATTGGCTGCCTATATAGAAGCTGACAAACTCTTTCTTGGCCCAATTAAAGTTCTAACAGAACTTTGTAAACCAAGTTTACAGAAGGTGAACTTCTGGCTAGCAAATCTCTCTCACCACTAAGAGATCTTAGCTGGATCGCAGCTTACAAAACGTGAGTGTTTATTACCTCTTGAAATAACTGAAACTGAAAAGGCTCACTTCTCCCATGAAAGTAAACTTTTGACCCCTGTACAGTGATATAAACTGTTAGGAAGATGGCCCTTTCCACCTAAAGAGGTATTAAGACTATTCTCTTTTTCTTTTCTTTCTTTCTTTTTTTTTTTTTTTTTTTTTTGGTTTTTTGAGATACGGTTTCTCTGTGTAACAACCCTGGCTGTCCTGGAACTCACTTCATAGACCAAGCCAACCTCAAACTCACAGAGAACCACCTGCCTCTGCCTCTGTGTGCTGGGATTAAGGGTGGGTTCTGTATTTACCCACTCTTTGCTCGATCTTTGACCAGAACATGGATGAAAATGTTCACAATACATTAGTATGATTTTGCTTGTTAGACAGAGGCAGAGGTAGGCGGATCTCTGTGAATTGGAGGCCAGCCAGGGCTACATAATGAGACATGGCCTCTCTCTAATTTAAAAAAAAAAAAAAAATGTTTTTTTTCATTCCACTTATCACAGACACAAATTTCATAGACCTAAAGACTTTAGTTCTAGACTCTTGGGGTACGGTTATTCCAAACTTGTCACAGAACTATATCCAAATGCTGGGGAATACTACAACATTTTACCTGTGTTAACTTCGGAAACTAAATAAATATGCTATTAATATGTTTTGATAAATGGCCAAGTGAGAATGACTTTGTGGTGTTCTTGGTCATTAAGCAAAGCTTAGAAACTGGCATAATGTTAGTGTGTCCCTTATGGATCTCCTCAAGTCAGCATAAGCCTAGCAGCTTTTCACGTTTCCAACTAACCCATGCTAATGAGGTAGGATGGTTAACTTCCTTATACTCCCCAACTAACTAGCTGAGGTTAGCAGATTATTTAAACCTGATGAATCCCAGAAGAAGCTGGGATTTATAGTGGGACCTCATTTCCCAATGACAACAAAATAGTTAGTCCAACTTAAAAGTTTCTGATGTACAGATCAGTGTAGCTAGAGTTTTCCAGGCACCATTTGTAGCTAGAGTTTGCCTGGCCCTGCCTGGTCCACGGTCAGGACAACTCTTTCTCACCTGCCAGTCCCACAGCTGCTCAGACCCAACCAAGTAAAGACACAGAGACTTAAATTACTTATAAACTGTTATAAACTGTATGGTCGTGGCAGGCTTCTTGTTATCTAGTTCTTGTATCTTAAATAACCCATTAATAGAAATTAACCCATTTCTATTAATCTGTAAGTTGCCACATGGCTTGTGGCTTACCAGTACCTTACATCTCACTTATCATGGCAGCGGCTCGCAGCATCTCTCTGCCTCAGCCCTCCACTCCCCAGAATTCTCCTCTCTCCTTGTCCCACCTATACTTCCTGCCTGGCTACTGGCCAATCAGTGTTTTATTTATTAACCAATCAGAGCAACACATTTAACATACAGAATATCCCACAGCAGATCAGTTGTCT
Organism: Peromyscus leucopus; assembly: GCF_004664715.2. Classification (NCBI taxonomy): domain Eukaryota; kingdom Metazoa; phylum Chordata; class Mammalia; order Rodentia; family Cricetidae; genus Peromyscus; species Peromyscus leucopus. The sequence goes on along the minus strand of NC_051066.1, from coordinate 92,088,712 downwards.
GCAAATTTTATCTTTTAATACAAAATTCACGTGTTTACTTTACCATGCTATTAGGCAGGATTTACTTAAATATGACAAAAATAATATAACAAAATTAGCAAAATCAAATGACCTTGTGTGTCTACCATTGATAACATCAAAACAAATCACACACTATAGCATCAAAAAGGCCCATAATGCTTAGTTCAAACTCCTTCATTACAAAGGAGTCAACTGTGACCAAGAGAGGCTATCACTCACCCTTGATCACAGAAGCAGTTACAAGAAAAATGTCTGACAATTTCAAGTTCAATGTTCTTTGTATTATACCACAGTGCACAAAACAGTTAAAAGTTAAATAGATATGCAAATGACTTCTGAATAATCACTTTAATTCTATTTATAATGCAGTATTTAAAAAAAAACCTAGATACCTTAAAACATTTTTTTCTAAACAAATCATTTCTACTTTACCACCCAGCATATTTTAAAGACAGTGTGAATAGAATTTCATTCTCTGCATTTAAAACTGACATAATCCTCAAAGACATATGGACAGACATTTCAAAGCCTAAGTATTCTCATATACTAAATTTTCTTTTGTATATGGTAATTTAATAAAGAATTAAGACATGATATTCCTAGATTACCTCAAGGAAAAAACAATAGATACTGATAAAGAAAAAAATTCAAGGTCAAACTAATACTGTTCAAAAAAAGAAAACCCAGAACAAACTAATTCTAGTATTAGACTGGTAAACATAAAAGTATGTCATACACTGGACATACAGTAGCCACTAAAAGTCACATTCTAGAAAGATAATTAAGGGACTGGAGAGATGGCTCAGCGGTTAAGGGTACTGACTGCTCTTCCATAGGTCATGAGTTCAATTCCCAGCACCCACATGGCAGCTAACAACTATCTGTAACTACCAAGACCTGACACCCTCACACAGACATGCATACAGGCAGAACATCAATGCACATAAAATAAAAATAAATAAATTATAAAAAAAGAAAGATAATTAAAACACAGCAAAATATTTACATATATTAATCTACCAAAGTATCCATTGTGAAACTCCACTCCAGTCAGAGAGGGTATGTGTGCATGTGAATGTGTATAAGCATTAGTTACATAATTCTAAAATAAAGCATTTTTCACAGTGCTTGGCACAAAGTGAAAAACCCAATATATAAACATCATCATCAAAATCACAGGTAAAGGAGTATCCATGAAATTATATTAAAAAAAATTATAGTCCTTGTTATCTCATGGTAGCACAGTAAATAAATTATTCATCTCTGAACTATAGTTTTTGTTTTTGCATGGGTGGATAAACTATTTCTCAAATTGGCAATTTTAGTCCAAATGCAACTCTTTGGGAAGGTTGGAGAAGAAATGCAAACCTCTCTGTATGACCCTTCCCAACACTTAGTGAGACGGACCTACTAGTCAAGTTCAAGTTACCCTAATCAGAGTAAGGTTGTCAGTCTTTCCCCTTGGATACTACTCAGTCACCACCAGCTGCATACGATTAATTAAGGGGCCTATAATTTTTACCCCTTCCCCATCAATGACCTTCTTTATTCCTAGCCAGTTTCTCATATTTGGCACCACAGAGAAGCTGTAAAAGGAAGAAATTTTCAAATCTTCAAAACTGATAAACAGATAGATAAATGACTACCCTTTTGTTGATACAATGCATACATAGCTCAGTGGCCAACACAGTGATTACTCCAAAAGTATCTATGATAGTTTTAGGTCTCAACTATTTCCAGAACTGGAGGAAATCTAACATGTCAAAAATGAAGCCAATTTTGGCCTTAGGAAATAAAAGGGTAAATTTTTAAAAGATAACAATAATTCTTCCCATAATCTTTCAGCCTATTTTCTAACAAAACTAAATGATTACAAATGCATAAAATCACACACACACAAAAAGTATATAATAAGCATTATGAATTAAGGGGTAATAAGAGACATAGAAATGAGTAAATGATTAATGACTTTAAAAAAATCTAACTATAAGTATGGCTCAAGTACACAAAGACACAAGAGAACAGACTGTTGGAAAGCATGGCACAATTGAGTCTTCTGGGGAAAAATTATTTCCACAAGATTTTTTTTTTTTTTTGAAAAATCATTTTGAGCATGCTAGCATATAGTTTAAAAACATAATTCAAGACCAGAAAGCTTTCTATGGAAAAGGAGGAATGAAGTTGGAAGCAGATGAGCTAGCATTGAGCTCCAATGAACTCTAGGCAGATTTTACATTATGTATTCATGATATCTACAAACATACATTACTTGAATAACTGCTACAGAGCTTCCCAAGGTTTCTTTCCATATGTGTATAATGTATGCACAGACATACACATATATAAGACAAATGAAAGAAAATTCATATACTCGCATACTCCCACTGTGAGGTAAATTTTTAATGATGCACTAAATGATATAATCACAAAATTTGCTTTTGACGGGAGAAATGGTTCTAACTCAGATTTATCTCAAGTGATTCAATTCTAATTAGCCTCCTCCAAAATTACTGCAATCCCAGCTTGATATTAAAAAGCCCAGCACACTGACATGGCAGGTGGTTCTGGTTTGCTTAAGCACAATAAACAAAACTCTTGGTTTTTCAGCTATTTCACTCCTCCGAGTGCTCTGGCCAAATTGGCAAAAGGCACGTAGTATGATATTCACTCAACAGCAAATCACAAAGATCCTTAGGTATTACATAATATATCCTTAAGTGTTCAAAATTGTATTTAAAAGGCTAACTCATTATACATAATATGGTACATCTTTATTCAGTTTCTGCAAAATGAAATTTTACCTTCGAAAATAAAATCATGTGTGGTAGTTCCTTTATTTGTGGCATAAAGCAGTTTATTTACTGTCTTTTGAAAATTCATTTAAAAAATGCTTTTATTACATTTATTTGTGTGACTGTGTTGGACACGCAGGTGCCACATAGGTCAGAGAACAACTTGTGGGAGCAGGTTCCACCATGTAAGTCCCAGAAATGGAACTCAGGTCACCAGGCTAGAGGGTGTAAAGTGAGTTTAGCAGTTGAGCCATCTTACCTGTCAAAACAATCTTATTTTTTAAACATGAATTTGAAACAGTCTAATGCTTCCTCCTATTCTCATTCATTTCCACATTTGACTTCTCACTGTTCAGAAAAAACTGTCTACAGAATTCGTCTTCCACTAATTCTTGATTAGATATGCAATCTCCTTAGCTATTTATCTACCAAAAAAAAAAAAATAAACCTAAATTCAAATAATGGTTCAGAATGAGGATTCTAAAAGACCTTATTATATTTCAGTACAATGGCTATCTATTAATTTTTAAAGGTCAACACACTCTTCAAGAAATTAGTGATTCTCACCTTCTTTCAAAGGCTAAAAACAAAGAAAAAAATGAAGCAATAAAATGTTAAGTACAATTTCTACTGTAATTAAATCCCATGAACTATGGCTTAAAGAAAAAAGGAAAAAATAATACAGGGCCATTTTAAACTATACCTAAACCACGAGGGCACTACTGTATTTCTTGCTTTTTCATAATGTATGATTACAAATAATGAATTTCCGTTTCCAAACTTCACCTCCTACGTTAAAGATGAGATATACAAATGACCAGATTAAAATCGACATTCCAAGAAATCCACTTTGTGGTTGAGCTAAGGCACAAGTAAACAATGTCAGCTTTTGCAGCAATGATTACCAGATGATCACAATCATTTTTCCAACGTTAATTAAAAAAAATACTTTTCCTCTATGAAGAACCTTCCAGAGAATAAATATGTGCTAAAATAGATTACTCTTTTCCTACCCAAACTAATATTACAAGGCTCCTGGGGAACAATGTATTAATAAGGCAGGATATATTTGTGAAAACAATTTTAAAAATCTGGATGAATAATTTCCAAATTGTTCTGTTTCAAAGCATCAATATCTTGAGTTTTAAAACCATCGGAAATATTTTTTTCATTTTGGTGCAACAAAGGTTCCATCCACTGAGATCATTCTCACACATTTACTTGCACTTTCAATTTACCATAGTACCAAAAAAAAAAAGCCCGTTTGGAAACAAGCTATTATATGCCTGCATTAGTCCACTTCCCATGGTTTGTTCCTCAGCCGCAGCAAGGCAATAAATACTACTTTCTACACTATTAAACTGGTAAGACATCCTTGCCCATCTCTAAAATAGATCTTAAGATTTTCTGCCAGCTGCTTTCTTCCAAGATACTAATAAAAGTTCCAGTCCTTCCCTTCAGCATTTTTGCAGTTTTTCTCCTAACCCAGTACTGAGACAGGCTTCTTGATCTCGCTCAAAATAGGTCTAGTCTGCGGAAGGCAGTGACAGTGTACTGCACTGTGAATGGACAGCCAGGTATTTTATGAATGGAGGCGATCACGTGATCCCAGCACCTCCCCGAACTGATATTTCCCACATAACTGTGTCAACATTCTGAGAACTGGGGTAGTTGTTTGTGTGTTCGTATGTTCTAAAATTTAATCTAAAACTTCTAATTCTCCTCACTTCCTGAACTCAAAAATCTACGTAGAGACAAACAAGCTTCGAATGCTTTTCTTAGGAAACCCTTTCAAGATGTCCAAGGTGATGGATGTTTAATTATTTTTTTTTTTATGAATGAAGTGTGCTATGCAAATGAGGGCGATTCACAAAAAAGAGAGAACATGGCGGCCACTTCTGCTTCTAGACTGCAGGACTGCAGCCATCCACCTCCTTCCACACCCGTTCCCTCCGAGTGTGCTTTTCAAAGAGGGGGGAACCCTGCTTGGCATTTTTCTAGCTGTTTTATGCTAACCGGGCTTCAGCACTGGCCTTTAAAGCCTTCTCGAGGAGGTCCGATTTGAGGAATGTACTTTATTTAAAGGAATGCATCCTCACTTAACTCTTCATAATCCTCCAGAAACACACAAAACTTGAACTCGATTACAAGAAAACGGATGCCAATATTCTGCCCCAAATTAACTCTCTTCTCAACAGGAAAATCTTACAGCACCATTATTCCTCCAAGCGGCTGCTACGTTAAAGCAAAACGTTTAAAAGGCACAGTGCTTCGTTTGGAAAAACGTAAGTACAGCCCAAATAAGCAAAAAAAAAAAAAAAAACTTAAAGTCATGGAATGCTCTAGATGAAACTGATGAAGTCACCAACGCGTTCGGCAATGTAAACGGTGCTTTATCACAGACGAAAGCCAGGCACACTAGCATTCAAAATTCTCAACCGCTCTGTTCTTGATGAAGACAGGTTCAATATTCACAAAGGTTGAAAAAAAAAAAAAAAACAATAGCTCGACATCGCCCACACTCCAGGTGTCCCTAATCCTATTTAATTCTTAAAATGTTTCCCTAACCCTATTTTTTTTTTTTTTTTTAACTAGAATAGCATAGGTCATGAGTTTAAAAAGTGGGGCAGGGGGCGAAGGCTTAATCGGCATTTAAGAGTCACTGAGTCATCGAATTAGGATTCAAGAGCAGTTTGCGGCAGGAGGTGCTCCCACACATTAGTTTCCGAGCGAAATAGCTGTAAGGGGAGGATGGCTCGGTGGTCAAGGGGCTGGGGTGTGTGTGCGCAGGAGTGAAGGGCAGGCAAAGGGTACTTTCTACTCCACTTTGAGCCACCCCGCATTACTCCGTCTCGGAGACGTCCGATGGCCCCAGCGCCTCTGCTCTGCCCTCGGTCGCCTTTCCCAAGCAGGGAGGCGAATGCAAGGATGGGAAAGGGGGGCTGCCATGAAAGACCACGGCCCGACAGACACCCATCGGGCATTCTATCACCTCCCGGGCGGGACGGGCTGGGGGAGGGGGCTGCCCACCCGGCTCACCCAAGCCAGGGCTCGCTTACTCGTTGTCAGAAGTCGCCGTCTCCTCGCTCATCTTTCCCTCACCGTGATCCGCTCAGGAGATGGAGGAGCAACAGCAGGCGGGGAAGCAGCGGCAGCGGCGGCACCGAGGGGCGGCGGGCGGCGGCGGCGGTGGTGGTGGTGGCGGCGGCGGCGGCCGGCGGGGCGCACGGGCAGCGGCTCGGGGGCCTCACCATGGTGGACGCCTCACCCGGAGCGGCGCCCCGCGAGCCGGGCAGCCCGGCCACCCCCGCAGGGGGGCGGCGGCGGCGAGCGCGGCCGTGGCGACCCCAGCGGTTCGCTGCGCCGAGGCCGGGTGCGACGCCGAGACGGCGCGGGCGAGCCGGCGGGCGGCGGGCGAGCGGGCGAGCTGCGGGCGCTGGAAGGGACGCGGCCGGCGGCTGAGGCGGTGCTGCTCTCAGGGGCGCGACGACAGGAGGGCGGCGGGGGCCGGCGGGGGGCAGCCGAGCGCTGGCTGCGGGCGGCGGCGCGGTCCCGCCGAGGTGCCGCGCACCATCTCCCGCCTGGCCGCCGGCTGCCCGCGCGGCGCGCCCGGTCGGCCCTCAGGGGCTCCCCTCAGGCGCGCTCCAGCTGGGGGCCGCAGGCAGGGCGCGAAGCGGGCCGTCCGAGCCCGAGGGCGCAGTGCCGAGCGGCGGCGAGGAGAGCCGAGAGCGGCGCAGCTCCGCGGGCCCGCGACTCACGCCCGCGAGAAGGGAGCCGCGAGGGGGGCGGCGGAAGCTCTCACGCCGCCCGCTCCTTCCGCCGCGCGAACCGGGGGCGCCCGCGGGAGAGGCAGGCGAAGTAGTCCCTCGCGACTTCTGGGGCGGCGGGGCTCGCGCGGGAGCCGGCGGGCGGGCGGGCGGGCGAGCGGGCGGACGTGGGGCGCGGCTGCGAGCGGGCGAGCGGCGCGGGGCCTCGGAGGGGTGGAGGGGGGAAGACCTCAGAGCCACGGCCCGCAGGCGAATCACTGCAGCGCGAGATCGTGGGCAGCATAACAAGTTTCAGAAAAGTAGTTCCCTCCTCCCCTCGCTTCTTCCCAAATCGTCGGGCAGCGGGAGCGGGGACGAGGAGGGCGGCGGAGGGATATGCCGCTGCACCGCGCGCGTGTGCGTGCGCGCGCTCCAAACTCTTGGCACGCCGCGAAAGGGGGCGGGGGTGGGAGCTGTGAGCAGAGCTGCTCCGGGACTGGCATTGTTGCGACGCGCAACTCCCCGTTACCCGGCCTGGAATACCCAAGTCGTCTGTACAAACTGCCCGCGTACACCGTGTGTTCAGGGAAGAAATCAGAAGGCCACTCGGTTCTGCTCAGCTCGCGTGCACGCGCGCGCGTGTGTTGTGTTTTCCTTGCAAAGAATGGAACTGGCATGAGTTCATCTCGAGTTAGTGGGGGTTACAGGCCGGGACTGCAAAGCGAGCTCCTCCTGCTGTCCCTCTAGTTGCATTGCTGCAGTCCCCTTGCTTCTTGCACAAGGGAGTGAGAAGTGTGTGTGCGTGTGTGAGTGTGTGTGTGTGTGTGTGTGTGTGTGTGTGTGTGTTGTGAAGAGTTGATTTCAATACCTCGCAGCGCGATTCTCACTGAGCAAACAGCATGCCATGCAAGGCATTCATCTCTGAAAGCCGAGTGCTTGTTAATGGAGAACGGCTTCCATTGAAGCCCGGGGTAGGCGGGTTACATGAATCTGGCGCATCCAGCAGCACAGGAAATAACTCCCGCTGCGAGTGAGGTTGCATAACTATAGCGCAGGAGATGCCTGTGTAGCACGAACTCAGCCGAACGGAGGCGGAACGATTGTTGGATAGGCAGCTGTCACGTTTGCATTGTCAGAGGACAATGTATGCAGTCGTCCAAAAAGGTCTTTTTTGCATAAGAACCTTCTAGGGTTGAGGGCTGGAGCCTGGGATCTTTGTGACGGAAGGGCTAAGAACTCCGGGCTCTAGAAAATTATCTCTTCTCCATCTACGAAGTCAGCCTATGTACAAGATGGCCTGGGGGACTGAATTCCAAGCGCTCCCAAGCTCCCGTCACGTCTCCCCAGGCGGTTCTGCTCTAGGCTTCTCACTTTGTTCTCAAGTTTACATGACCCCTAGGGAAGGAAACTTGCAGCTCCAGCTACCTTGAGGGATATAACAATTCCAGAGGAAGAAGAAAGTGAGAGGGCCTCCCAAGGAAACCGACACTCTCCTGCCAAGGGTTTCCAGGAAGCCTCAGAATTGCTGCTCTCCGGATGAGTACACACTGGTGTGCTAACAAGATTGTGCGCATAGGAGTGCCTCAAACATAGAAGTATGTTTGAGGAAGGAGTGAGAGCGCTAACCCAGCCAGCCGTGCACAAAAATCCATACCGTGGATTACTGAGGTTTCTTTATATAACTGCCTTCCGGCCACGTCTGCCGGGTTGTTCTTCTTCGGAAGGAGGAAGGAGCAGTCGTGAGGATGAGAAAGAGAAGTGAGTGGAGCCTGGGATGAGAGCTCTACCCCGTACCATTTTGAACTTGATTGTGCTATGAAGAACCTGAAACCCGAAGTGCTGGTGCTTGTCTGTCCTCCAAGTACAGCCACTAACTGACTTGGGCTGCCACTCAAGTTAAAATCAATCTGGGCCCGACTGGCAAGGAAGGGCCTATAATTCCAGATAATGAGAGAGATGAGACAGGAGGGTTGCAAGTTTATGGTCTCCCTGAGTTAGAGAACCAGTTCAAGACCACCCTGGTTAACTTAGCAAGACCCTTTCACAAAATAAAAAATTTACATTAAAAAGAAGCCAAAGAGTACCTGGGGAATATACTTGAGGTTCTGGGCTAAGTCTCCAATACTGAGGTGGGAGGGGAGAGCTGGAGTAGGTCAAATCCCTCCTAGACTGTTGGGAAGCAAGTCACTTAGACTCTGCCGAGTGCTATGAGGTAACAGCACCTGTTTGGTGGAGGTTTTACAGGGGTCACTGGGAAAGCAACACACATAAATAACTTAGAACAAATTCAGAGGTGAGAGCAGGTCCAGTTCTCACTATGATTTTGCAAGACAGGTAGAAAGCCCACATCGCGGTGCTGGCATGTGAAGGTTAAATGTGAAGCTCTCGGTAGTGTTCCTTCAACAAATAGCCATCTGTCGTCTCCTGTGGACCCCAGCAGACACATGACCTGGCCCTCGGTAAGCCTCCAACAGTGATAACCATCAGAGTTATGATTAAGGACCAAGTTGGCCATGTGCAAGGCAGCTTTCACTTTTGAGCAGGCACAGCTGGCTGAGGCTCCTGTGCAGCACAGAAATAATCAGACTCAGCTTTTGGGGAAGATGAGAAAACTGGCTTTGTTTACCATACACCAAGCAATGTCCCCTCCACTTATACAGAGAGAGAGAGCTTACTGAAAGGCTCAAAATGTGGTCAACAGCCTAAAGTATTACTCTTCAGCTTATTCTCTGCCCTATGGATAAGACACGGTGGCCAAGCCATCAACTCCTTTTAGTTAGGATTCTTCTGTGTCCATTTTAAGAGGACATTTGTAGTTCTCACAACTTACCAGTAGTTGATGATGTTACATATATGTGTGGGGGGTGGGGGAGTGGGGGGTGAATATGTATATATGTGTGTGTATATGTGTGTATATATATATCCCTGGTCTAGGCCCGACCTATATAAAACATATATCTTTAAATAGTATATATAATATATAAAATGTATATGACATATATTATATATTTATGATATATACTATAATATAAAGTATATTTTTTTAACTGTGGAACAGAAATGATCTTACAAGGATGCTCAGAGCCCAGCATCTGGGTCTCTTGATGTATAAGAGATAAGGCAATTGACTGGTCAGGGCCCTGGAGGTGGCTCCAGCATGGGGTTTGTTCCCACATGGCTGATAGGGGCAGGCAGCCCCACTGGTCCCACGCTGGTGGTGATGGGTATGTGGTGATGTGTGGCAGGAAGACTCTGCTGCTGCCGGCTCTTTCAACTTCAGCCCATGGTTGTAGCTAGAGTTTTCCTGCCTTGCCCACAGTCAGGACAAATCTCTGTCTGTCACCCGCCAGTCCCACAGCTGCTCAGACCCAACCAAGTAAACACAGAGACTTATGTTGCTTACAAACTATATGGCTGTGGCAGGCTTCTTGCTAACTGTTCTTATAGCTTAGATTAATCCATTTCCATAAATCTATACCTTGCCACATGGCTTGTGGCTTACCAGCATCTTCACATGCTGCTTGTCATGGTGGCGGCTGGCAGTGACTCTCTCCTCAGCCTTCTACTTCCCAGAATTCTCTCAATTCTCCTCTCTGTTAGTCCCGCCTATACTTCCTGCTTGGCCACTGGCCAATCAGTGTTTTATTTATTGGCCAGTCAGAGTAATTTGACATACAGACCATACCACAGCCCGTGGTCAAGGACATTGGATGCCTCCAGGCAGAGTTTGCTGCTGAGCAGGACTGGGAGCAGTTCCACCAGCCTGGGAGCTGCTCTTAGTCTTGGTGGGTGAAGTGGACGAGTTGGCAGAACCCCTTCTGTGGAAGTCTGATTTAGAGCCTGCTCCTCAAGCCTTGCTACCAGAGGAACAAGAAGCCCTTCAAGAGGAGCTTAGTGATGACCTCGTTTACCTGGTTGCATTTGCAGCCTGTTGTCATACAGCTTTACCTCAAGTAGTAGTCTCCAAAATGGACACCAACTAATGATGTTACCCAGTCCATCTGTCCAGAGGTTCTGCCTGCAAGTCCACAGACTTGCCCCGTGGGACCATCTTTGACGACCAGGCTGTGGGGTGCTGCAGACCCTGCCCCTGAGTTGAGAAACCAGGCCTCCACCTAGAAACGCAGTGTCTGAACAGCAGAGATGGACTTGTTGTGGTCTGGTCTTACAAAACTATTTTTTATATTGAAATCTTCCACTATAAAGGTGTTTTCCTCAAGTCTTCTGTGAATGCTGCTTTTTGTACTTCTTTACCAAAGTGCTGAGGCTCAAACTCAGAATCTGTGTGAACTAAGCAAGTGCTGTACCTCTGACTCTCTCCTCAGCCCTGTGACTGGGGAGGCCGGTTTGTAATATGGCCAACAACTCTCCTTTTTTTAGAAATACGCCAGGTCCTTCATAGCCTTCCTCCCCTTTCTTTGCAAGCACCTTGTCATCCTGTCTCCTAACACATCCTTAACTAAAACCACTGCTCTAGCCAGTCTGCCTAAAGGGACAGACTCAAATGTATGTGACATCCTAAAGGCATCACGGTGGGTACCTTAAGTTCCAGCTCTGTACACTTGCTACTAGCCAAGGATTCTAAGGCTAAGTTCAGGTTCTTCAAGGGAGGGGATATTTGTATTTTCCCCAGGTGGAGTGGGGAGGAGGGCGGGGTGGTAGAAGGAGGAGGGCCACAATTGCTGGATCCCACAGGTGGCTAGCTCTCTGTACTTAGTCCTGGGCTTCTTAAAGTTAGCCACACCCACTTAACACCAACCTGCTAAAGGGGAGTGGCCGTAACCTGAATAGTTAAGTCAAAGGAACCCTTCCCTCCCTAAGATGCTTTCCGTTACATTTGTCATACCAACAGAAAGGAAACTGGAGTAATTATGAGTAGTGCCAAGAGCCAAAGAGAGGAACAAAAACATGATTGTCAAGTGAGGCCAGGACAGGACAATTTCCAAAAAGCTAAGTCACAGGTAGGTTCTAAGTTTCGGGCAGGTAATTGTCCCAGTTGTGTTAATACATTGCTTATCATCTCAACAGAATCTAAGAGAAGTGTCTGTGAGAGGTTTTCCAGGTTAGGTAAACTGAGGTAGAAAGACCCACTTTAACTTTAACCCTCAAAAGTTAGGGTCCTGGACTGAATATAAAGAAGAAAGCTAACTGAGCACCAGTACCCATCACTCTCTGCTTCTTGCTTATAGATGCAATGTCACCAGTTGACTCAAGTTCCGGCCACTCAAGTCTTCCCCGGCAGGATTGGCATAGCCTGATACTATAAGCTTTGCTTTCTTAAACTGTTTCTGTCAGGGTATGTTGTCACAGCAGTGAGAAACACAGCTCATAGAGGTGACGAGGATGGTAAATGGTGCCCTCTCCTCTGCCCTCACCCGTCTTCCCACTCTACTCCATAGGAACCATCTCTCCTATGAACTCAGAATTTGTCTTCTGAGGTTCTTTCCTTTTTACCTTTACTGTTTATACTTTATTGTTAACGCATTAATGACCTTTTTTTGCTGCTTATCTTTTTTTATGAATGTATTATTTATTTCCTCGATTAAACTTTAAGGAACTTGAAAACAGAGGCTACGTTTTCTGTTTTTTTGTTTGTTTGTTTGTTTTTTTCCAGTGTTCTTTTTAGCAATGGTTTTAGATAATAGAGCTTCCGAGGTAGAAGATTGTGCTGAGGTCTTATCTACATATAAAAGTGAAGTTGTGTGGCCTGGTTCTGGGCTGAAACCAGAAGTTCCTCACACTTCCCACTGTACTGGAATATTTGGTGGTTCAGCATTTCACAGGCACTATGTCTGGTACTCTTCACTCTCCGCAGCAGCAGATATTTGCACACTTGGCAAGCCTGAGAGGAGAGAGCCATGCCAACACGCGAGGTTCTCTTGGTACTTAAAGGACGAGTTCCCTTCTCCTCCCCAGATCCCCCCACCAGCACTGCTCCTTTGCGGTTGTCATTCATCAGAGTTTACAGTTTGATTAGTTCTTAAAGGACTCTATTTTCATGTTGCAATAATGCTTTGTACAATCTCTCTCTCTCTCCTTCCCTTTCTTCCCCTCCCTCCCTCATTCTCTCTCTCCCTCCCCCTTCTTCCCTCTCCCTTTCTTCCCTCCAATCCCTCCTTTTTTCTCCCTCTCCCCTCCCTCCCTCCCCCCTAGTTCTTTCTTCCTCTCCCCTCCCTCCCTCCCTCCCTCCCTCCCTCCCTCCCTCCTCCCTCTCTCTTTCCTCTTTTCTGTAGTATAATCAATCTCTTGGCTAATGAGCCCTACCCCGCAGTGAAATTACTAAACAGTAACCACGGTTCTAAATCGTTCCCTTGCCTCTAGCGTGGGTCTCTCTTCTTCACTGAGTTTCCGTCTTTTTCCAAACGAATGTAAAGTATGAAAGGCAATTGTGCTATTTTCTTTTTCTCCCTAAGGACCGCAATTGTTAGTCTGGTTGTATCCGGTATGTGTGGAATCAGTTTACTTTTAATGCTATAACTGCCTTTTACAGGAAGTTTCCACAGGCTTCGGATAAGGACAAGGGAAATGATCAGTCTGCGATTTCCTTTCTGTTCAGTGTAATCCTAGCAGGGAGGATGCTTAGCAGAGCCTGTGCTACTGAACGGAGCACTCCCCTCTACCACTGTCCTCCCAGACGGCTGCAGCATTCCTACTCTAGAAAGGTTATATTCCCTTATAACAGTCATGAAGGGTTGAATATGCATCACAAGAGATTTCTAAGGCTATGCGCATGCAACACAGATTTATTAATGGTATAAGAAAAGAGTCTAGGTAGTTCTCAGATTTTTGTTTTATAGCATCGACGTCTCCTTTAGTGAGTAATAATTAACCTTTGTATAGGATCTTAGTGTCCTTTAGGACCTAAACTTCTGTGTCTTTGCCTGGTAAGTATTATTATTAACCATAAGTTACAGAGATTTGGGATTGAAAATCAGGGAGATTAAACTGCTTGTCACGGGGTTCTACAAGTAGTAAAGATGTAGTTGGAGCAGGAAGTGAAATCACGTGCTTCAACCCCCCCCCTCCTATGTGTTTCAGTATTTTATAGAATATTTTGAATATAGGCTCCTAGATAGGATATGCTTCCATTTTGAGTCATTGTTCTTTTGGATGATGGTTTAGCAAGAGAATGCTAGCTTTAGATAAAAGGGGATTAAATTCCTTGGTTGTTATCAGTTGCCTTCTATGGGTCTCAAGTTTCCTTATGCCGCAGCTCTCAGGGTGGACCCCAGAGACTTCTGAGGTCTCTTTTATAAATTAGTAGTTAAATTAGAGCCTTAGTAGCAAGTATCCTTCCATCAAAGGCAAAAGCATCTGGGTATCTGGTGTCTTTGGGTGGTGTTAGCAGCATTAACAATCATGGTGGCTGGAAGCCATGTGTGGCTATTTATTCCTGGGGATATTAGAGACATTTCAAGTGCTCAACAGACACAAAAACTTAGTGGACAGTCAGTATTGAACATGTCTATTATCACAGGAAGCTCTCTTGGACACCTTAGAGTGTAGATGTGTTGCTATATATAATACATGGACTTATTTTGTTATTAAAACAGACATATAAAAATGATTATGCCTTCAAATGTGTTATTACTGGCTTGAACAGGGACCCTGGATTCCCTCTCTTGTTATCCTATTATCTATTCATTTCCACTCACTAAAGGTGAAAGAGAGGATAATTTCATAATTAAGGTCTTTAATAAGCCCACAGGAGGTATCTCTCTGTTGGGGAACAGAAATTCACTGATTTATTTCTTTTATAAAAATACTTAAAGCATCCATCCTTGCTACTCAGAGCTGCAAAGCATCACCTGAAGTTTGTTAGAAATGTCAGCTCCTAGCGTCCACCCCATCCTTACTGGATTAACAATATTCCCCAGAGAACTCATCTGCACATTGGTGTTTATGGAAGCCCCCATGCAAAAATGAATCTGTGGATAGTAGTGTCCTTGCTAACACCGATGGGAACATTGCATCTCACACTTGTCGGACTCTAAGAATACAAAAATGTGAGGCAATCCCATCACGGATCTGGCTCCTTTCCTGGTCCCTCCAAGCAGAGCCTTTGCTCTGTTGTTCTTTGCCCTCTTATTTGCAGTCTATGACTTAGACACACACAAACCCCCAATTACCTTGTCTTGCCTCACCTCTGGGTGGGACACTACTTACCTGGTTCCCTGCAGTCCTGGACTCAGCTTGAGAACTGTGCCTCTCAGTGAAGGTAGAGTAGGCAATGGACCTCAGGGGGCATCTGTGAGGGATTTTTTAGGTTGGGATCATTGATGTGGGAATGACCACCCTCAGTGTGGATGGTACCATTCCATGGACTGGGCTTCTGGGTTGCATAAAAAGGAGAAAGCTTGCTGAGCACGGACAGTCTCCTTCTCTGCTTCCTGACGTTGGGTGCCATGTGACCAGCGGCTTCAAATGCCTGCTGCCATGCCTTCTCCACCATGACGAACTGTGGAGCCGTGAGCTGAAATAATCCCTTCTTTATGTAGCTGTTGTCAAGTTCTCCCTCTACCCAGCGATATACAGTAGAGCTAAGACAGTCCCTGCATCCTTCTTCTCTCTAAAATTTACCTGACTCACAACAAACAACAAAAAAGCCATTCTCCCCCCGCCTCCAGCTCCCTCTGCAATATTACTTACAATTTAACTTGGTCACTCATGGTTGGGTTTGTATAAAGCTTGGTATTTGTAACACAACTCATTTGAAGTTTCTTACAATTCTACATGTTCTTATAATTGTCAAAACAAAACAAAACAAAACAAAAACTTAAAGACTCTTCATTTATGTACAGCATTGCTATATGTAACAATTCTTTATCTGGTGGACAGGATGTATGTGTATATATGTGCAGTTGTAAGTCAAAACCATAATGTAGATGTTTGATGGACAGAGGTGGAAGCTAGAAAGGAAATACTAGTATTTGAGGGAAAAAAATGTTTTTTTTTTTTTTTGGAATAGCACCTTGTGCTATCTAAATATTTTCTTTTAAATGTTTATTTGTGTGTTTGTTGGGGTGAATCTGGAGGTTAGACAACCCGTGAGAGTTCTTTCTTTCCATCGTGACAGTCTCAGGATTGGAACTCAGATCATCAGGCTTGGAGGCAAGCTCCTTTATCCACTGAGCCATTTTACCTGACCTTCCTTTCAGTTTGAGATGTTACCATAGTTATACTTAGGACTGAAGAGGAGAAAATAGCTATTGTAATAGTCTCTATGAGCCAGCCAAGTGTGGTGGTACATTTCCATAACCTTAGTGATGGAGAGGCTGGAGCAGAAGACCTGCCTTGTATTTGGGGCCAGCCTGGGCTACATAGTGAATTCCAAGCTACCCTGGGCTACAGACTAAGACCTTGTTTCTTAAAAAAAAAAAAAAAAAAAAAAAAGACTATGCAAGATTGAAAATTGAAATAGTGCTCATGGGTCTTGAAGCTAGAGAAAAGAGGTGACTGCAAACGCAGGGTGTGGTAGGATCCACAGGGCTGCTTCACGTCTTCAAGGAACCCCATACTCTTAGGAAGATGTGCAGACACAAGGCAAACATTTAGTCAATAAAAGATGCCATGTGACTAAATACCTAGAAGTAATAAGTTAACTATTAGGACTTTCTTCAACTGAAGCGAAGTTTTATTAATATCCTCAAATGTGTCCATTTTGGAAATTTATGTGGTGATATTGTGTTCCCCAAAATATTATGCACCCTGATAAACTTATCTGGGATCAGAGAACAGAACAGTCACTAGATACAGAGGCCAGAAAATGGTGGCACACACACCTTTAATCCTAGCATCCTGAAGGCAGAGATCCATCCAGATCTCTGTGAGTTCAAAGCCACACTGGAAACAACCAGGCATGGTGATTCATGCCTTTAATCCCAGGAAGTAATGGCAGAAAGCAGAAAGGTGTATAAGGCATGAAAACCCGGAACTAGAGTCTGTTAAGCTTTTAGGCTTTTGAGTGACAGTTCAGCTGAGATTCATTCTGGATGAAGACTGAGAGACTTCCAGTCTGAGGAAACAGGATCAGCTGAGGAACTGGCAAGGTGAGGTGGCTGTGGCTTGTTCTGCTTCTCTGATCTTCCAGCATTCACCCCAATACCCAGATCCAGGTTTGTTTTTATTAATAAGAACTTTTAAGATTCATGCTACAAATTTATTTTATTATTGTATGATGCGCTGCACTTTTATATAGTAAAAACACTCATACAAACTGGACGTGGTGGTGCATGCCTTTAATACCAGCAGGCAGGTGGATCTCTATGAGTTTGAGGCCAGCCTGGTCTACATAGCAAGTTCTAAGACAGCCAGGGCTACATAGAGAGACCCGGTCTCCAAAAGAAAAGCAGAAAAAGAAACCTCATATAAAGTTGAAAACAAATCATTTACAAGTTCTAGTGAGACCTGGCCAGTCACCTCACCGTAAAGAACTGCCTTCATTCTCCTGAGACTGAACGTTCAAGCAGACACTGGCTTCCCTTTCCACTGAAGAGCCACCTTCTGCTCTATAGCTCTTTATCAAAGGCCCTACAATACTTCACACCCTATTCGCCTCCTGGGCTTCAGCCAATCTTTGTTTATTTCAAGTTTCCTTCCTTTGTTGCCCTGTCCCAGACTTCCTTCTGGGTCCCTTGCCAAGCCATGCCACATCCTTTGAACAGTCTCTCTTGACCTGCCTCATTGTGCTTACATATTTAAATCTCCTGACTGCTTCTACAAAATGACTGTTTTGGAAAAATAAAATTGCTTTCTGCAAATATTTGGCCCAGCCCATGTCTTAGCACTTTGTAGCTATTCTTGTTTTGGGCCATGAAACTATTCTCAACTCCATTTACTTAGTATCTATATGTAGTTTGTCTGTCCTTTTCATGCTTTTCTAAAATTTCAATATTCAAATGTATCAATTTGTTGTAAGAACTTACAAAGTGAGATCCTGGATAGGCTTTTGTCAGCAGTCAACATGACTGTGATAATTCACTACGCTTGGGAGGACAGCTTGGACTTTGTAACTGTATCTGGGGAGTTGCTGTGCACTCAAGTGAAAAGGTATCACGAGAAGGCCTGACAGGCTTCATCCACATTTATGAAATCTGCACTACAACAACGTAATAGAATTCATTGTTATAGCATGAGCACAGGTGTGTGTGTGTCTGAACATGCAGGTCACAGCACACATGTGGAGGTCAGAAGACAGCGTTAAGGAGTTGGTTTTCTTTCCACATTTCTGTGAGTTCCAAGGATCCAACTCAGTTCGCCATGCTTGCATGGCAAGTCCACCTGCCTGCTGAGCCATCTTCCTGATCCCCATTTGCCTTTTACTTTCCGTAGATCTAAAATATCATTTACTTGAAAAAGTACTTGTGATAGCTCATTTAGTTGTAGCAACTACCATGCCTTGGCTCAGTATTTTTTAAAAATTATTTTTACCACTTTCGCTTTTAATACATATTTTACTTTATAACACTGAAGTATTCATTAGTAAAGTACTCTTCTGAAAATATCTGAGCCACCTAGACTTTACTAGCGAGCAGTATTTTGGTTTAACCCTCAAAGGACTGGCTTATCTTTATAAACTCACAGAAGATCTCATCAGGAGAGTTTATTTGTTGAGATATTCATTTTAAATACAACGTTCATATTAGAGATGAAGTAAACACAGTCCTTGACTTCAAGAAACTTGTAGTCTAGTGAAGACATTGAGCGGTTAAAGACTGTAAGTGAAGAGCTAAGTGAAGCATCATGGGAGCACCAGGCTTGGCATCACAAAATAAAGAATTAACAGTAAGTCACCATGAAGCATTATTGTGAAACATAAATAAGAACAAGGAAGTGAAAAAAAAAAAAAACAGCCTTGAACTTGACTCTCCATGTGTGCACAGAGAATGTGAACAGAAGTGCTGACTGCTGTTGGTGTAGATTCAGCTTCCCAGGGGCCAGCCGGTGCCCAGAGATCTGACAAGTGTGTGCTTCTCTCTTCTGCACTTTGAGACACCAAGGCCACACCACTGAGTGTGAGAACATCATGGTTCCCTCCCCTCTCCCTGCCCTGGAGAATACCTACCTGTCTGGTACACACAGTGACCCCTAAGTGTGGACCTTGCTGGCTCGTATTTTTTTCAGCTGTATTTTCTGGCAGGTTTTTTTTTTTTTTTTTTCTTACTTTGGTCCTTTTGAATTAGAACAGCAATCCACTAATCTAGTTAGTACCTAAAGACCCAGAGAAAGTAACCTTTTACATAATTAAATGTGTTTTGTTTCGACTCCTAGATCCTAACTGCCTGCAGTTGTCTTTTGCATTACTTCTGAATGCTCAAGGCCACCTAACTGCCTGGCCTCTCCAGCACCCATCCCAGGGCACTTGGCACTGCATCTTCCCTTCTCTTTTCTGAGTGCATGTAAAATTTCTACAATACCTATATCTTTGTGGGGTCTCATTTTATTCTTTAAAAAATGTTCTAAAAGTTTCTAATGCATGTTCTCAATATTAAATTAAAGAGCCAGGAGGCCTAAACAGGGCATAGTGACCAGTACTTGGAAGCTGAGGCAGGAGGATTGCTGCCAGTTTTTAACCAGCCTTGGGTCCATGGCAAAATCCAGATCTAGCCTCGGGTGTGGGCACATTTGAGGCCAGACTGAGACTCTGTTTCACCCCACTCTCTACCCCCACCCCAAAATAATAGAAAGAGACCAGGAATCTTACATCCTAAAATATATTTTGTTTTCCCCAAATATCTAGACTGCACTCTCAGCAATGTTAGTAGATGGAAAAATCCCATGCTGTGGACTAGAAATCTGAAGGAAGCTCATGTGAACCTGAGACATCATGTGTAATTCTAAACAATAACTCCAAAAAAAAAAAAAAAAGCACAAAATAACATCAAATGGAGACATCACAATGACTTCTACTCAGATTGAATGGACTTGGAGTCTTCTATCCTGTGGTGCTTAGTGTTAACTGTCAACTTGATAAGACGCAGAATCACTTAGAGGATACGCCTTTGGTACAGAGTGATGGATGGACTGACTGTCTGGGTTAGACTCACCTCCTGGCAGGTCTGAAAGGAATTATCTTGATTAGGTTCATTGAAATGGGAAGGCCTGCCCACAATGCCCCTGGCTGGGATCCTGAACTGTACAAAACAAGAAAATGAGCTGGGCATAAGTATTCCCTGTTCTCAGCTGGCCAACTGCAGATGGGAAGGAGCCTGATGCCCCAGGCTTCAGCGGCTAGGATTTTCCAGCCATGATAAACCAGATCCTGGAACTGTGAGCAAAAAGAAACCCTTTCTCCCTTAAGTTGCTGTTGTCAGGATGATTTATCACAGAAACAGGAAAAGAAACCAAGATACCTGCCCCCTAGGAATCCGAGAGCAAAGAAAATGATACTAAATTGCTTTTGAAATTAAATAAAAAAATTAAAACAAATATTCCTTGCAAACACTAGGAATTCTGTCCGAAGTTACTGCAGAGTCAGAGAACACCAAGTTTACACATCTCCAGGGCACTACTGTTAGTAGTTGAGAATATAAATGTGCATGCAGTAAACATGGGTTTGCTTATACCACTATTGTACCACGCACGTGCATGCTTTATAGCAGTGTTTATTCTTTTAAACAATTATATGGTAGTTTGTAATGTGGTTATACAGTAAGGTAGCTCTTGTGGAATATTATTTTAACTACGTAAAGATGTGCTACATTTGTTTATTCTGCAGAATATTACTTTGACTGTGTAAAGGTGTGCTATATTTGTTTTTGCTGCATTTGTTTAACATGTAAGAATGTGTGTTTAATTCTGTAAAGATGTGTTGCATCAGTTTCACCTTGTCTGCCTAAGGCACCTCATTGGTCAAAAAAAAAAAAAAGCTAAATGGCCAATAGCTAGGCAGGAGAGGGATAGTAGGAGGAGAACTCTAGGCTCAAGATAAGAAAGAAGAATGAGAGAAGGAGGAGAGAAGCTCTGAGCAAGAAGCCAGGCAGACACCAGCCAGCCAGACATGAGAAGTAGTGAAAGTAAGATATGCAAAGGTAGATAAAGAGAAACGGGTTCATTAAAAGGAGCTATCCAGAAACAAGCCTAAGCTAGGCAGAACATTCAAAGTTAATAATAAATCTCTGTGTCATAATGTGGGAACTGTTTGGAGGCCCAAAAGAAAAAGCCCTGTACAGGTACCTGCATCTATTTATTGATCTGTTTCTATATCAATCATTGCTCATTACTAGGTTTTATTTTTTTTTTTACTGTGAGAAACAGCACTTTCATAAAATTTTGTATATTTAAAGTATACTCATACTTAAAGACAAATATTTCTCTCAGAAAAAAAATTTATATAAGTGGCATTCCTAAGTTAAAAAGAAAGAACAACTTTCTTTCTTTCTTTCGTGACAGGCTCTTACTATGTAGCTCACGTCTACCTCGGCCTCCTGAATATAAAATACTACAGCTGACTTGAGAATAAGCATTTTAATTAAAGATAGAACTACATGGCCCTCCCTCTAAAGCATGTTTTTTTCTAAAAAAAAAAAAAAAAAAAAAAATGATTTTCTCATTAGTACTCACACACATAAAGGATATTGATCTCTCTTCATTTTTATTAATGTGGCACCCTACCCAAATACTCTAATTCTGTTTTGTTTTGTTTTGTTTTGTTGGTACTTCCCTAATCACCAGTTTTAATGTCATTGGCATTTCTTCTTCATTGAGCGTCATGATTTACCTGCTTCTCATCTATTTCTTTGCCCCAGTCTCCTGTTCTGTATCCTTGGCTTATAACAAAGTAGCCACAGTGACACTTCTTACTCTAATCTTATTTAGGATGATGATTTCATGGTGTTGGGGATTGAGTTCAGGGCCTTATCAGTGCTAGGCAAGTGATCTACAACTTAAACATGCTCACAGTCCCTATGAAAACACTCATTTATTTTATGCTATTAGTAGAAGGTCATTGATTTTGTTTTCTGAGAAAAATAATGGATACATAAGGGTATCATTTAGAAAGGCTTTTCCAGGTTTTCTTTCCAATATTTAGTGTGATTTCATGTTTTGCTCTGGACACACAGAATGCACCGTGCATTGTAGTCGCACCACAATAACTCTGCTTATTCTCCAGGAAGGAATTCAATAGAGCTGTTACAGGTACATTTGTTGCCCCAGCACAAAGCTGTTCAATCAACTCCTAGGAGCAAGTACCCCAATGTCTTCTTTCCCAAAGCAGAAATGAGCAATAACTCTCCAGAGAGGCACAAACAGGTGGGTGTTGCTGGACTCTGCAAGTGTGGCCGATGTTCTCTGCTGGTGGAAAAGAAGATAATAGTTAATGTTGTTGGATGCTCAGCACCTGCCCTTGTCCAGTCCCCCTTGCTTCATATATGTCCGTGGTCGCCTCACCACAGAGAAGTCCTCTTGGCATCATCCTCCTTTCAGTAGGAAGGAAATGAAAGCGGATGGGGGTTAAATAAGCTCGAGCTGGTTTCACAAGAAAGTATCAGAGTCCTGATTCAAAGTCAGGCCATCTGGTTTCATGACCACAATGCTGGGTCTTCATGACCAGCGTGTACCTAAAACAGTATCAGAGAGGAAAGAAACTATTAAAAGGACATAGACAGAGACAAGAAAAAAGTGAGGGTCGAGGGGGAAACCAGAAGGGAGAAGAAAGTAAACGGTAAGAGTAAAGAAAGAAGTGGTGAGAATTCCTTCTCCCATCCTAGACCACTGACTGAACCCATGGCTAACCACACCAAGCTCAGCAAATGTGCTACACTTTCAAGTTCGTTTTGCTCAGCCACCCTGGCCCTCAGCACACCCATATGCAGAAATCCTTCTTCCACCTCGAAAACATCCCTCAAGCTCCTCACTTCACCGTACTACAGCTCCCAGAAACTCTAAGGGACCTGAACTCTTTCAAAGAAAGGTCTAATACAAACTTCTAAATAATTACAAAGTATATCCTTGAAAACACTGTGGAAGAGCCACCATACAGTTCAGAATTGGGCTTTCAGGGGCTTACTAATTCATTGGACCCACTTATTTTAAGCACAATAGAAAAGATAGTAGAGAATCATTTCATCCAAGTGGCCCTCAGCTGAGAACAATTCCCCTCTGCCCCCATCCCAAACACACACACACACACACACACACACACACACACACACACACACACACACACAGGACATTTGGTGATGTCTGGAAATATTTTTAGTTGTCACAGCTCAGGGGCTGAGTGGGAGGGAATGTCACTGGCATCTAGTGGGAATGTCCAGGGATACTCCTAAGGACAGTCCCTCACTGCAGCAAATTATCTGGCTCAAGATGTCAGCAACAACACGGTTGGAACCCTGTTTTCTGAGAGAAAGTGGTACCTGGGCTCTCTCTGATAGGATGGAATCTGTCCCAAAACAAAGTCTAGAGGACGCACACAGCTTCTTTTTTCTTCTATCCATTTTCTATTTTCTTTCCTTTCAACTCCTTCCTGACTGGCCTTAATTCAGACCATTCATTTAAAAAAAAGTACACAGTAGAAATAGTATACAGGCTTAAGCCAATGTATTTGGGTGCAATTTTTTGCCAGAGTTTTCTCTCTTTGGCCACGGAATTCTTTGGATAAGTATTCTGTGAATGATATTATTTGAATGTCTCTTTATAAAGCCATGGATTAAAATGAAACAGCAGATGTTGAGATAGCAATAGCAAAAAGGAGAAGCTTTATTCTGCTTAAACTATCTGAAGAATAATTATTACCCTCAAATTAGACTACAATGTTTCTTACCTTAACAAAACTTTACAGATTTGAATATTTCCTCTTATATATCTATTAATGATAATCTACAATGTTTATATAGGGAATTATTTTACATGTTTAATGGTAGTAACTGAAATTTATATACTAGTTAAAATTTTGTGTGCTACATATTCTGTTCAGTCCTATGTGCATTAGATCATGAAGCGTCATAAATCTTTTTAGTGGATGTGAAAACTAAGAACTCGGGTGAGGGATTTACTCAAGATTGCATAAGTGAGTTGTGGTGGTTTGAAAGAAAATGGCTTCCAAAACGAGTGGCACTATTAGGAGATGTGGCTTTGTTGGAGAAGGTGTGGTTTTTGTTGGAGGTAGTGGTCACTGTGGAGGTGTCATATATACTCAAGCCACACCCAATGAGACAAACCACTTCCAGTCACCTACAAAGTAAGCCAAGGACACTTGGCTCCTTCTCCAGCACCATGTCTGCCTGCATGCCACCATGTTGTGTGAAACCCTAACTAAGCCAAATAAAAGGCACAGTAGGACTTGGATTAATGTTCTCTGAGTCTGGCCAAATCTAATATTAACACAATCTGATTCTGCCTGTCCCAAGATCATTAAAAAAAATCAACTATATTCCCACTGTAACCTTAAAATAAGTAAACAAAATCAAGGTACAAATACTATAAATACATTGCTCTAGTAATATATTATTTTAATTGTAAAAGAACTCTAAAGTAAAAGTTTTAAAAATGAATGCAATGAAGAGCAAATAAAAAGTTCTAATATTTTCCCCCCTAAATTTCAGTGGATATAGCTCTGTGTAACCCCTGAGACTCTTCGAGCCTTTTCAGAAGACCACTGGAGTCTTAGGGTCATTTGTTCTTTGTTGCATGCATCAAATTAGGACACAAGGCTGTGTTTCTTTGGAGGCCCTATTAAAAGTGTCTTCTTGTCTGATCAGTGACAGATGCCAATCACAGTGCAGACCCACACATAAAGACAAATGAGCCAGTAACAAGAGGCTATGGTTCCCATCCATCAGATAGTGCATCGTGGCAGGCAAGCAGGGCTGTCTCTTCATTACCCATCAGGAGGAAAATTCAGATCCACCACATGACATCAAAAGTCCCCCCCCACCCCCTGCTTCATTACAAGGCCTTTATCTCAGAGTCCAATGAAATAGGCCTCTAATTCCATTCCAGCACTGCTTTATATATGAGTTGTTAAAATATGTAGTCAGCTCACTAGCTAAAAATGCAAAGCTCTTCTACTACACAATCAAGAAACCGTGTAAGCATGAAGGTAAATCTTGGGGGCATGAATTGTAAGCATGAAGGTCATTTATAAGCATACTATGTAGTTACTTCATATAATTTGGCTTACCAATTTCAAAGGTGTCAATTCTTTGCTTCCCTTTCACTTTTTAGCAAGACCTTTTGTGGAGCTGGAACCTGTTGTTTCATGCCTAGGACAAAGTTATGGTATGGTGAGTGCAGTACTCATCTCGAGCCAAAATTGAAGGGGACAGCTAACAGATATTTTAATTCCCCTTAAAAAAAAAAAAAGAGTAAAGTTTAAATAAAATACATGAAGCCAAGTATCCAGATTTTAAATAGTGACAGTGAGTGCTCCTGCCTCCCAGCTTCCTTAGGATTGTGGAAATAGCAGCTATCCTGCCTGTTTTCTGTCTGCCTTTCGCATTCAGGCACGATAACACATCCTTTAACTTCCTGATGGCCTAACTTAATCTATAGTTGTGGTCCCCATTCTAGGAACTCTCCTTTTGCCAGACATTCTTTATAAGTTTGTTTCAGTTAAATTGCTTCCAGTGGTGCGGAATGCTCCTGTCTGGCTACCCACTAAGCCTTTGCAGCCCTTTAAGTCAACTCTTGGGCGTGATAAAGATGTGTGAATATTGAGCAGAAATATTTTCATCTCAATTAATAGATAGTTTATTGGCCAAGTGGCTGATTTAACTTTTGGAATAAGGAGCCTAATATTAACATAACGATTTGGTGGGATCCCATGACATAAAGGCCAGAGACGCACCAGTTCTCAGATTCACCTGGGATCACGTGATTCTGTCTCACTACTGTACCCAAAGTCCTCCTTCCCTCCTTCCCTCCTTCCCGGCTGTGTTTACCACTCAGATCAAACTGCTGAAGGTGACTACCAGTTAGTTGCAGCTTGGTCCAGTCTCAGCTTTAGACACCAGGAAGAGGCCAACAGAACCTCTCCAGCGCTGGTTCTGAAACTCCTTGGAAAAATCTATTGGCTCAGTTTGGGAATGCTTCTGCCTGGACTAATACTGTTCCTGGTCAGTCAGACTTGACCGATGTGGTGGTAAGTTGTGTGGTCCCGCTAAAACTGCACAGATGATGGAGTTGGATGCACGGGGGGGGGGGGGGGGGGCAGGTCCTCTGCTAAGCTAGAGCCTGGCAAACATAACTACCCATACTTGCCAAAGACATCACTTAGTCCAGGCCCTTCATGTAACCAATGATGAAAGAGGCTCAGGAAAGTGGGTTCCCCAAGGCCAGTGAGAAAGCCAGAACTGGTTCCCAGTTGTCCTGAAAGCCAGTTCCATGTGTTTCTATTCAACAGACATCCATGAACGTTCACTGAGGACCACACCTGGTTTCCGGGAACACCAACAGCAGAATTTCTTATCCTGGCCATACTGCTGCTTAGATCAAACCGGTGCTATTCTGCTTCCCCTTATTCACAATAGTTCCCTCTTCCTCCACCCCCCCCCCAAACCTGGCCAGAGGTCGCCACTCAAGCCAACACCTCACACCTGCTTAGTCAATTGTTCTACCAGTGAGTTGTCTCCTCAGTGCTAGACAGCCACTGCTGCTGCTTCTTCTCCTCCTCCTCCTTCTTTTTCCTCCTCCTCTTCCTCCTTCTTCCCCTTCTTTTCTTTATATCTTTGCCATAGTCCCTAACCTTCTTTATTAACATTGTCAGGAGATGGTCATCCTGTTTCCACATGCTAATTGACTCCAATATCAACTTCTCTAAAATCCACATTGAAGAGTGACTGATTATAGCCACAGCCATGAGAGCCATAGTAAAAAACCTACAGCAGGCTTTTGGAAGGGTGAGGGTATTTACATCATGTGAGAGGCACACTGTACATTGAGAAGAGGAAACACACATCATTATTAGTAATTATTATACCCCATTTAGTGCTTTGCCTCAAAGAAAGAACATTTATATTTAGAGATTGCAAGTTCTTAGAGAATTGTTTAGAAGGGCCAAGAGGGAAAGAAAAGACAAGGCCATATAGGAAATCAACTCTTGGTTTACAGTCAGGTATCATGCTTTCCATTTTCTAGCTAAGTGACCTTCAGAAGTTCACTCAGCTTCTTGGTACCTTATCTTACTAATTTATAAAATAATAGAGACTGGATAATATGTATTGAAATTGCTTATAGCCCTCACTCCACTGTGTTCTTTAAAAGTTTTCAGAAGCCACGTAAGTAGAAATTTCATCCCAGTTTCAAAAGTATCCTTTTTCATAACAAGAGGTTAAACAGTGCTTCATGTCCAGATGAATATGGCCTGCACTTCACTCTCTAGACCAAAGGCAGTGGCTTAGTCTCTGAATATCAGTACTGGAAAGCTTTGTCCTTCTTTGTCCCTATCATATAAGAATGCCTCTTTAGGTGGCTAAATTTTACCTTCCATTGGCTTTACATAGATGAACAGCAAGCCTCCAAGTGACTCTCTGCCCAACTCATGGCTAAGGTATTTTGAAGCATAAACCTAATTAATCTTACCAATAAAAAACAGCAGTCAGATATCATGGTAAAAACTTGAAAGAGGAGCAAGGGAGCAGCCACAGTCACTTCCTACCTCTCCAGATCCTTCCATCAAAGGGGCCGAAATCCTGTCTCCACCCCACTTATCACTTCCTGTTTCCTCTCTGTACAGACCTCCAGATTTCTATGGTTAACTAGTGGCTAGCTCCGCCCTCTGACTCCAAGCAAGCTTTATTTGTCAGAACACAAACAAAATATCACACAACAATATTACAAATATGTGAGGAATATAAGCTGCAGGTCTCCACAAATGGCATACAGCAGAAATTTCAGAAAAGAAGGATAAAAAGATGTCTTAGTTACTTTTCAATTTCTATGAAAAAAACACCATGACTAAAGCAGCTTATAAACGAAAGTGTTTAATTTTGGCTAACAATTCCAGATGGTTAGTCCATGACAATCATGGTAGGGAGTATGGCAGCAGGGAGGCAGGCAGGGAGGCATAGTGCTGCAACAGAAGCTGAGAGCTTACATCTTGAAACATAACTGTGAGGCAGAGAGAGCTAACCAGGTATGATATAGAAAGCCCACCTCCAGTGACCCACCTCCTCCAACAAGGCCACACCTCCTCATCCTTCCCGAACAGTTCCACTAGCTGGGGAATGGGAGGCAAGTATTCAAACATGAGCCTGTGGGAACCATTCTTATTCAAAGCACCACAGAAGAAAAGACATCTTATCCCCTCATTGGACAAGACTTCTGTGCCTCACTACTTACATTTTCTAGGTTAACACTAACTTCTTCATAACTTGGCAATTGATTTAAATAGTTATGATTCTGTTTTTCCCATATCAGAACATTTTTCTATCTGGTATCTGCTATTTTATTTGAAAAAATTCTTGAGCCCAGTAATTTCATATTACTGTGTTCTCTTGACTACAGCTATGCCTTGATGGGTCCTGGAAGAGACAGCATGTAAAATGTGCCAGTTCCCAGAGACAGCCAACGTCTCTGCCGCTCAGTCTGGGTAGACATTCCTGGAAGCAACCACTCAGGAGTGCTACTTTTAGAAACAATAGCAGCTAAGATCCGCTGCTGCCGGAGCCAGGACACAAGGCTTTATCTTTCCTGAGTCTCTTGGCTAAGCTGCTGTTTGAAGGTGCTTACTGAGCTGATAGTTGAGTGTTAGTCTCCATGCAAAAATATAACCATCAGGGGTTTTCAGTCATCAAAGTATGGAATGACCTCAGAGCTAATCTTCTGGCACAGCAGGCCAGAAATGGGCATCCAAATCCTTAAAATACATAAAATTTTATCTCAATAACAAATTGTCCTGACCACGTAAACATTTAGTTCCAGCTAGTACATAGGAAACATTCAATGAATATTAATTATTATTATGAAGGGGGGACCATGTATCATGATTTATAATGGTGAAAACTTAAATATCCCATACTTACACACACACACACACACACACACACACACACACACACACACACCTCAGTACATATAATACACTGGTAGGTAGCCACTAAACAGTGTGCCAATGGTGCTGAATTTGAGGGTGCATCAAAATTAACCAAAGAACCTGTTGAAGGCGAAATCACCAAGCCCCGCCCAGGATATTCTAATTATTGCTAGAAAGATCCATAATAGAAGAGATTAGACCTCATATAAACTCAATAAAGAAAACATTAATTTTGCTTAAAGCGTGATCCTTTAAGTCAAAAAAGTATTGGCTTTTCTTAACTAAACATTGAAGAGCTGGTCTGTATGTGTAGCTTAGTAGCATGATGCTGCTTGCTTAGCCAATGCAAGGCCCTAGGTTTGATCCTACATACCACCAAAAGAACAAGAAGGAAGCAAGGGGAGAGAGAACTGCCAGCCATCAATAGTTTCTTGTTCAATCAACCTTCATCTTCCTACAGTCCTGTATTTAAAGGACATTGTAAGTCCTTCAGGTCATTGGAAACAGACTTGATTATTATCTATATGTTATTCAATGAGGTAGTGTCCCCTCCTGTATTGATGTCATTATAAAAAGTGTCCTTCACCTTCTTATCACGTCATTCCCTCTCTTTGCCTTTGGATAATCCTCGCTACTTACTTCTTATCTATCTCTTTATAGAAATGGCTTTAGTACACAAATAGTATTTCTTCTGAAGAAAGAGAGCCATCCAGAATGAGATTTAACTCTCAGGATGGTCTTTCAGTCTGCTTTCTCTGGGGCTGTTTTCACAGTGAGTGCATTGAAGGCAGAGGGCAGGCTGCAGGTGAGCACTGTGAAAGGATTTCACATCCACCTCCAGAGGTTGTCCTTGCAGCTCCAACCCCAAGGTAAATAAATGACTGTGCACCTGTAGTTCGGCTTGCCCAATGCAAGGTATGAATTCAGAAGTGACTGACACAGCACAGGTATTTTTCTAGATGACACCATGTGTCTTAGGGGTTCTATTTCTGTGAAGAGACACCATGACCACAGAAACTCTTATAAAGAAAACATTTCATTGAGGTGGCTCGCTTACAGTTTCAGATGTGCAGTCTATTATCATCATGGTGGGGAGCATAGCGGCATACAGGCAGACATGGTGCTGGAGGAATAGCTGAGAATCCTATATCTTGCAGGCAACAGGAAGTCGACTGAAACACTGGGTGGTATCCTGAGCATAGGAAACCTCAAAGCCTACCCCCACAGTGACAAACTTCCTCCAACAAAGCTATACCCACTCCAACAAAGCCATACCTCCTAATAGTGCCACTCCCTATAAAATCATGGGGGCCAATTACTTTCAAATCACCACACCATGCTTCAAAGAGCACCATGAGCATGCCATGCATTGATATGGAAGATTCCAAGCGTTTCTTTCTTTCTTTCTTTTTTTTTTTTTTTTTTTTTTTTTTTTTTGGATGCTTCCACTGTATGCCATTGTTGCCTGAGATCATAGGAGCAATGCAGAATGATTCAGTAGGAGTACTCATATACTGCATTTTAGGAAGTGTGTTGAAGTCCTAGTTTTTCTTAGGAAACAACTTCTCTAACAACTGAAACAAGAATGTAATGCTTATTTGTGTCAAGCATGAATGTCTCTGATCACTTTCCCTTAATATGGAGTTACTTGCTTCTCTGTAATATTAATCATCTAATTTCATTTATTTATTTTTTCTTTTGTGAGCATGTATGTGTGTATACGTGTGTCTAAGCACATGGAGGCCCAAGTTGATGTCTGGAATCATCCTCCACTGCTTTTTCAATTTATTCATGAAGGCAGAGTCTCCACAAACCCAGAACTCACTGATAATGGCTAGTCTGGTTAACCAGCTGTCTCCACCTTCTGAAGCTGGAATTATATGCAGGTTGCCACACCCACCTGCTATTTCTGTGGGTTCTCTCTGTAGGTGAGCATGTATGTGGAGGCCAGAGGCTAGTGTCAATTGTCTTCCTCAAGCTCCCCTAACCCCCTTACATTTTGAAGTAGGGTATTTCTCTGAGCCTGGATTCATGGACTTGGCTAGACTGGCTGGACGGAAAGCCCCAGAGATCCTATTGCCTTCAACTCCCCAGTGCAAGATTACAGGTCTACACCACCCGGCTCTTTCCCCAGGGTACTAGAGATCAAATGCAGGCCCTCCTGATTACCAGGCAAGCATTTATTTACCTTTGCTTACTGAGTCATCTCCCTGGCCCCTGGCCCTTCATTTCTTACTAGAATTGCTTCTGAAAAATTCAAGCTTTGACTCAGACTAAGAAGAAGAAAGCGAGTTCCTAATAGAGCCAAGAAAATCTATGGAGAGCAGGGTATTGTGGAGAACACCCCAAGTACAAAATAAAAACAGAAATACTGCCTAGCGGGGAGAAGAACGTTCTAGAGGGAGGAAGTGTGGAGATGACTGAGAAGTGTAGACTCTCAAACTGAGTTGGACTCACTGGGATTTGCCAAGGTGGACTTTGCTTGAATAGTCATTGCTGGCCTCACTGAAGTGGGGCTCTTGGCCTGGTCAGTCTTATTCTCCATTAGGACTATTCAAGTAGTTTCAGGCCCCAAACCCTATTGACTATCCATATCTTTGATAACTAAGCCTTAGAGCCTGAGAATTCTGGGTTGATACTTCAGCTCTGATACTTATTAGATGTGTAATCTTGAATACATTCCTTAACCTCTCTAACATTCCTAGTCTGTGCAGCGATATCACATCATCTCATTGTGATAATCAAGTGAGCTAATATATGCACATCATTAGCATAAGAGTGGGGACAAATATTAATTACATTGCAGATGCTATTATTGTTTATCTTTTTACTCCCTAATTACCTGTTTATGCAATTTAATAAGAATTTATTGGGTGAGCTCTTTAAATGAAACACATATACTATCAATCAGATAGAGGTATATTTTCAAATAGAGGTGTATTTCTTTCCAGGGGTTTGAATAATTTTAATGTCCTAACTTATATTTTATATCCAAACCAAAAAGAACAATACAGAAACATAAAAACGTATTATATAGCTTCTACAGTAGCTAGCATAACCTAGTGACATACATGCTTGTGTTTTTACATTAATGGAATATGATATTATTTGGTAAGATTTTGTTTGTCTATTTATGTATTTAGATAGGGTCTCACTGTGTAGCTCTGGATGTACTGGAACTCACTATGTAGACTAGGCTGACTTTGAACTCAGCCTGTCTCTGCCTCCTGAGTGCTGGGACTAAAAGCATGTGCTACCATCGTGGGCTTTGTTCGTTCTTTGGAAGGGTTAGTTTCTACAGAGATAAAATAATTAGTTGAAAATGGAGTAATTTAGTTTAGTTGTAAAGACCACAGGAGTATGAATACTCTCAGTGCCCTGCTCCTCAACCATGAACAGTTTTAGGAGTGAATAAAGCTAGGTGGCAGGTAACTGTCTCTTGGTGACTTCATTATTCCACTTTAGCTAAGTAAATATTATGTGTACATATGCCATACACTAAACATGAGGGATTCAAAAATCAGGGAGTCATACTGTAACCCTGGAAAATAAAAAATAAGATTGTAAAGGTGTTGAGCACACGGGCACTGTGCTTTTGAGGAATGTGACTGTGCTCATATTACTACAGTCTAGGGTCTCCTCAGTCTGTCTTGGCTATAAAATCCTGTGCTTACATGCATTTTTCAGATTGCGGGTTTATTCAGTTAGGCAGATACTTATTTTTCATCTTATGAATGACAGCCAAATTTCATGCCCTAGAACCAGGAACCTGGGTGAACCATTTGCTAGGACCCTGAAAACTAACTTTCTCTGTTGCACAAGCAGTTGTTGTAATCAAATTGGCGTCATGCCTAGAGCAGGCTGTGTGACTCAGTGACAGTTGCAATCAGAGCATGGAGCTGGAGACAAAGAGGTCATAGATCAGGAAGTCACAGTGAGGATGGCCAGCAGGGGTTGAATGTTTTGATATGAGTGCAGCATTGTTGTTGTTTAAGAATTCTTTTAATATCATTCACTAAACACACCTCATCCTGTTTCGTTGCCTGAAATTTAAACAAATTTTGGTGTCTCAAATACTTTGATCAATTCTACAAGGTCATTCTATACTAAAAGCAAACTTCAAACATTGAAATAGCCATTCAGCCTTTCTGGTGATTCTAGATGTGTGGTTCATAGGTTTAAATGAATCTTACTTGAATCATACCTGATTTTTAAAGTCCCTTTGATTTACTATTTACCCCAGGCTAGATTAAATGCTTTATAATTGGTTTAACAGAATTGATTTCCAAGAGAAATCGTCAAGCCAGCATTTTCCCATGTTTCAAAGTCCATATTTTATTTTATTAAACAATGAAGCTTCATCTCTATATCTGGTTTCTAAGAGTTATGCATGTACATGGCTAGTGGTCATATATATTTGCATTGATTTAATAACTATGATCAACTTAAGGGAGATGCATACAAAAATGCTAAGAAATGTAAATGAGGATAAGATATAAGATTTATAGCTCAGTGTATTCCTTTTTATTATATCAACTATCTGGCACTATAAAGTTAAAATGCTTTGATAATAACAGAGACATCCTAAATTGCGGTTGAGTAGAACTTTGGTAACATTAGGTGTCTTAGTTCATTTGTTCTCATATATAAGTATCCGAGGCTGAGTCATTTATAAATAGCTGAAAGTTATTTCTCACAGTTGGAGAATGTGGTAGTTTGAATGTAGTTGGCTCCCATATGCTCATAGGGAGTGGCACTATTGGGAGGCATGGCCTTGTTGGAGGAAGTGTGTCACTGTGGGGGTGGGCTTTGAGGTCTCATATGTGCTCAAGATACCACCCAGTGAGACAGACCACTTCCTGTTGCCTGCCAGATGTAGGACTCTCAGCTGCTTCTCCAGCATCACATCAGCTTGTGACACTCTAAGGGAGCCCCCTCAGTGAAATGCTTCCTTATAAGAGTTTCCGTGGTCACGGTATCACTTCTCGCAATAGAAACCTATCTAAGACAGAGGCTGTAATTTCAAAATCAAGATGTATTTGGTCTCTAGTTTCTGACTCCAAAGTGGTGCATTGAACATTGTACCTTCACTTGGTGCAAGATGCCAAAGCAGAAGTTCGGTGTTCTCTTGACCTTCATTTTGAGGACCTTCATCCCATTCAGGATGGAAGATCCTTCAGGACCTAGTCGACTCCTCAAGGCCTTGCCTCGTAGTGTGTTCCACTGGAGATTAAGTTTCCACATGAATTTTGGAGGGATACAAACATTCAAACTGTAGTTTCAGATAAAGACAAATATAATAAATTTAGGACAAAAAGGGAGAAGAGTCCAAGATTCTGAAGTAGCATCTTCACTTTAAATTATTGCGGCTTTGGGAGCAACTGTATTACTGCTGTGGGCTTAGACATTGCAGTGTATTGCCTGAGAGGAAACTCAGAATCAGTGTGATGAATAACACTGATTGGGTTTGGGGTCAGACGAGACGCTGGTTGGTTCTTATTTCTGTCTCTTATGTGGTCAGGAACGATTTACTTAACCTTTGAGACTCAGTTTCTTGATACTATCTACCTCACCTGATCTGATGGTTATAAGACCAGAGATAAAGTGTGTGTTTATCATGTGATTCCCATATACTAAATAACAGCGGTTGTGATTAAGTCATTATCTCTGTATCTAAACAATCATGGATAGAGGAAGCTTTGCCAAACTCCTACTGCATCTAACTTTTCCTTTTCTCATTAATCGGGGGACAACTTGATAAGTTGTCCCTAAGATAGAATGCAGCCAGCACTAGAGGAAAGACCAACCCGGAGTCTTGCTCCCCATGTACTTTGCACAACTGAGAAAACGAAGCCCATTCATTTAATTTACACCAGTGCTCTTGGCACCAAGGGAAGCCGTCCTCCGAAAGAAACAGACAAGCTAATTTCCCAAGGAGAGAACAACAATTAGCTAATTCATGAACGAAGGTTGTAGCTACAGAATACTCAGTTGGCCAAAGATAGTCCGTCCCTTCTTAGCTCACACACCAGCAAACCAAGATTCCCAAGCCACTACAGGAAGTGCTGCTTAAGGATCGATCCTACCATGAATTACAAAGAGATGTTTGTGATGCTACAAGATAGTTAGTATTTGCGCAAAAACAGAAAGCCAAGCCTGGAAGGGATTTCACAGCTCATTTGTTCATCCTTAAAAAAAATGATATGGAAACTAAAAAGCCTGAGAAAGGAAATACTACAGTCAGTTCTCTATGATAGGATACAATATTTCTCATTATGATCCTACTCCTCTCCCCATCCCTAGCCGAGGTGCTGGGGCTTAGGGGGAAGCAGAATGTGTGTGCAAGGGTTCTAAAAGCCACTGACTGGCCTTGCCCAATTTAGATTTGGCTTCTGCTTATGTAATTTTCCTTGTGTTTTCAATTATTTACAGGGATATATTATTTATATATGTCTAGAACTTGTGCTCTTAGCACTCACCCAGCAGGAATAATTTATAGGCTTGTGAGAGCTTCCTGTCCTTCCCTTTCAGATAGGGCTCTTTTGCATTGTTAATTAATTGTTACATTTCAGACTTGGGCAACTTCCTTTCCTGGCAGTCCTGTGGTAACTGGCCAGAGACAGTTATCTTCCCAGGCACATTCCAAAATCCAGGTTAATTTTCTTGTCAGTCATTTCTCAACCATCGAGAGCCCCACGGCATGACCCAGCTGATTAAGGTCCTAGACACCATGAGTTTCTACCAGAAAAGGAGCTCGCTTTTTCTCTGGGGGAAGTAGAAGTGACTTGTTTCAGCTCCCCTCCCCCATCCTGTTTTTTTAAGTAGTCAAGTTACTGAACTGCCCTCTCCTCCGTCTTTATTCCTCCTGCTGCTTGGCCCTGACTTCACGACCAGTGTCATCCAGGCTTCTGACCATTCAGGCTGTCATTTAGGTGAAGGCCAGAAGACCCACATTTTGCTTTTTTTTTTTTTTCAGCCACTACTGCTTACTCCCAGGTGCTCCTAAGTGGCTCTTTGAGAATGCTTTGATGGCTGTCATCTCTCTCTTTGGTGGAAGCCTGGATGACAGCCGCTAAGAAGTTAACTTGGTAAGTGCATTGGAGAAGTGGCTGTCTGTGAAGAGGCAATGTCCTGGTACCCTGTCCTAATCTTGTTTATCGTTGAGGACAGGATGCTTGGAGGCCAGAAGTTCCTGTTTGGGTGGGCTAGTAAAAAACTGATTAGAACTCAGATGGCCACCACAGTGACTGCCAGACAACCTGTAAATTCGTTGTAATTCTATCTGCATACACAGATGACTCCTCCCTGCAAGCACCGTGGCAATTGGCAAAAGAATAACCAGAAAAGGAGCCAAAGAGGTAGTGTCCGAACTCTGGAAAAATCTCCATCGATTTCTAGAAAATACATGAATATTACTCCCCTTTGAGCATACTCATGCCCCCATCTTTCTTTTTCTTATGCTGTATGTATAACCTCCTGACCCCACCAGGGTGAGAGGTGACTTGTAAGTATACCTCTGACTTCTGTTGGTGGCTTCACTACTCAGTAGACCCTTGGTGATGTTATTGGATGGTTCTGGAGGAAGGGTGACTCAATGTGGGGTGGCGTTGAGGTGAAGACCCAAAAGATCACCTGATAGTTTGGAGCCTGGCGTGATGGCAATGCAGGCCTCGCTTTTCTTCATGGAGCAAATGGAAAGTTCTTTGGTTGTTTCTCTCCAGCCTGGAGAATGCAGCTCTCTGTGTGCCTGTAGTTTTGGGGGAAGTTAAGGCAATGAGAATAACAAGGTTTATCTCAGTGGAAAGTGGGGAGACACAGCAATGCACTCATATAGAGGCTCTATGTGTATGGCTGCTATCACTCCAGGGCATGAGACCTTTGGCTGGGACAGAGGGAGGCCTCAGAACTTGGCATTTTTTTTTTTTTTTGGATCGATCCCTTCTTTCTCTTTGACAGAGCCATGATGTAAGCAGTTCACTCCCAGGCAACAGAGTACCTTACCACAGCTAGGAGTCTTCACAAGGATACAGACCATCCTCATGACTGTCTTGACATAGAGATACTACAGCCTAGCAACCAAATAGTTCTTAGGTAAAAGAACCACTCAAGGACATTTTTCTTTCCTCAGCCTTGTCAGTTTTCTTATTTGCTACTTCATGGCATGGTAATAATAATCAATCAAAACACTGGCTATTGACTGACAGTGATAGGTAGATGAATGAGCATCTTAGTGACAGCCATTGAACTCTCCAGACCTTCGCTTGTTCATACCAGGCCCCCGTTCTGCTGCGTGACATATGTTTCAGGAGCCTTGACAGCAACTGTCAGTCAAGGCTTAAGAAATGGACTGGGATGCGTATACTTCATAAATGTGCCAGGAGCCCTAACAACAGTTGTCAAGGCTTAAGGAATGCACCACAATGCCACTGGTTAGGTACAACTGGCTAGCCACAGCACAGGCTGTCTGGGACCTCCCTCTCAAGAGTTGTTTTATTTTTTTAGCATACTGCAGGATAGATGCCAAGAGGTTCTAGTGCCTTGTAAGGACAGCTAGACAGCCAGAGAATTCTACTTAGTACTAGCCAGTTAGGCCAAGTAGGTGGTAGTTGACTGTGTAAAAGTTGAAGGACAGGATCCTGGGAAAGATGTTATAAATGCCCCAGGAAAATTCATTTGGCCACAATATGTATATTAGCTCCATGTTTAAACCATCTTAAATATCGAGTAATTTTTTTAAGGGGCTCAAAGTCTGGATGAATATAAAAAAGCCTTCCTGTGTGACATCCTAATGCTGTATCTTGAAGCTCAGCTAACAGCTCCTCATGGAGCCTTTGAGGAATGCTTAGCACAAGGCTACATTGTACATTAAGTAAGCGAAACTGAAAGAGACGAGGAAAGTAGCCCTTTCCTTCTCAAATCCAACCGTTCAAACTCACTCTGCATTCCTCTTGTCATGGCCCCTGGGCTGTACCTCAGGCAGATCCGGAAGCTTTTCCAAACCTGTCTGGATGTTAAAACACTCACCCTTTTTCTTGATAAAGATCTAGAGATCTTCTTACCTCTTGTTTATAGCCAGAGGTTAGGGCTGGCTTAGTTCAGAAACCTTCAGGGAGAAAGGGAGTGTAGCATCTGGCTTTCCTCTTCTCAACCTTGCCTTTCTACGCCGCTGCGCCCATACTGATCCCAGGATCCTTCAGGACAAAGGGAGATGCAGAAGCAAAGTGAAAAAGAAAAGGTCTTAGTGAAACAGGGTACTTCATGCTCATAATCTCAGCGTTTAAGGAGGATGAGGCAGGAGGATGAGGCAGGAGGATAGCTGCAAGTTCCGGGCCAGCCTTGGCTAGAGTGAAACATTGTCTCAGACAAACCAAAACAGAAACACAAACAAACAAAGCATGGAGAAAGGGATAAGGTCTCCCGAGAGGGGTCGTGTAACTGGAGACCTATTTCTTTTAAATGATAGAAGTCTCATTTTTGGATTTTTCCTGAATAGGGTGGTTCTGTGGGTTTCTCCAGAGATGCAGTCGGGGCTTTTCTAGTCTCTGTTGGTTGTAGAAGATCTCTCTGCCAAGCCTTTCAGGACTCTCCCCAAATGGGCGTTTACATTTCCCCAGCTCTCACAGGATATGCCTTCTGAGAGAGTCCTGCCCCAGCAAGCTGCATTCTGTAGCAAGGACTTTTCTACTGAATATGTGTAAGTACTTTCTGGGATAATCATTTGGCTCCTTGGAAAGGTTTAGAAACTTTGCTGCACCAGAACCCTGGAAGAATGTCTTGTTCCCATGGGAGCCTTTTTTTTCTTTGCTCTATCATAGCAGGTCATTCCTAATACCCTCCATGATGGTTAGTATTGACAAGGGGTGCAAAGTTGTGGCTTAAAAGTGAAATGTTTGGGTGTCAAGTTGACAAGGAGTGGAGTTGTGATGCTTTATCTTAACTGTCAACTTGATGGGATTTAGAACTGGAAACAAATCTCGGGGCATATGTGTGAGGAAGTTTGTAGATGTGGTTAATTGAGGTGGGAGGACTTATACTAAATGTACGCAACACAACTCTATGGGCTGGGGTCCTAGACCGGATACAGAGGAATAAAGGCTCTGAGCGCCCACCCTCACTGCTCTCCGCTACGTGGATGTGGATACAATGTGGCCAGTCATTTTAAACACCGGCGGCCATGCCTTCCCGCCCTGATTGACCCATAGTCTTGAACTATGATTTAAAAAAAAACAAAACAAAACACAAAATAAAACAAAAAAAAAAAACTTTCTTCCTTAAGTGGCTTTTGTCAGTTCTTTTGTCCTGGCAACAAGACAAGTAACGAAAACACCTTCGGTCTGGCTTTTAGCCTTTCTTTCTAGGCAGTACACATGCGCACAGGTGCCTCAGGTTCCAGGGTACACCGGGCAACCTCCGCTACTGGTTTTTTTCACTGTTCTGTTGCAGGAACAGCAGCTCGGAGCACTCACTCCTGACAAGGACTGACTGAGGGGTGGGGGAGCTGTCTTATCTCCCTCTGGGAAGCCTCCCTCCTCTCCTAAATGTGCTTTTACTTGCTCTCTGTTCGACCCTTCTCTGGATGTGGGGGAACTCCATGGAGCACTAACTCCAATGTGAGCATGACATGTCTTCAGGCTCTTCCCTCCTTCTCTGGTCAATCTCCAATAGCTTCTTAGACAGATACTGAGGGTGGATGACATGCTAAGAGATACTATATAGGGCTCCCTTCACCAAATGAAAGTTTTAAATGATAATATAAAACTGCCATTTAGAAAATGGGGTAAATGCTGCTTACTGTTGTAAGTGTTGAAACAGCCAAGATTCTAAGGCAATAGGAAAAGTCCATTTAAACGCCTCTGCCCTTTCTCTTATATATAGATCCTTTTTAAAATTTTTTTTCATGGGTTATTCTACATTTATTAATTTGGACATTGCTTTCTTCTCTAAAAAACATTCCTGCCACAGCTCCTGTCATCTTGCATATAGACCTGCTCTAATTCTTATGGTCTACATTACTCCATGTAGATGTTCCCAGGTTTCTGTGATTGCCAACAATGCTAAAGTAAATAGTCTCTGATTATTTTTGGAAGCATGTCTGCAGAACAAATTTTTGGAAGGGAATCACCAAATTTATAAGTGAATTTTAATATATCTTGTCTGTTTATCAACTCTTTCAAGCATCTACACAAGCCATTAGGCTGTGGAAAGTCCATTGTCCATGGAACACCAGTCAGGGGAGGCAGAAACATTGATTGGCATGTTAGTCTGTCTGACAATCAAAAGGATGTTACATTGATTTTTATCTTCCCTTTGTGTCCACTGTGAACAAGGCTGTGGTTCTTGCCATATGTTGGTCAGTCTTTTTGTCTCTTTTCTCTTCTTTTTCTTTTTAAAATGTCTTTTGCTTAATTTTGTATTCATAATTTTTATATTGATTTTTAAAAAGCATGTCATATGTTAGAGGCATTTGTCTTTTCTGGAATGTCAAATGCAAACATTGCCTCCAGTTCTTTGATATGTTTGCTTTGTGTGTATCTGGTTTTTCAAGGAAGTTTTCTACAGTAAATTCATCAGTTTCCTGCTGGAGCATCTGGATTTTATGGCATCTGTAGGAAAGTTGTAAGGTTAAAGAAAATATATTAACTCATTTTCTTCTAGTGGCTTTATGACATATTTTTCAGTTGATTTTGTGAGATACATCTTCAGGTAAAAAAAAATAAAATGTGATGTTTTATTTGCTTTTAACAGATCCATGATCTCTTTAATTCCTTTTGCTCTGCTTGACACTGGTAGATAAAAATGTAAATTTCTTTTTATTTTACAATTTCTTCGCTTTTTGTTTTATTGGTTCGTTCAGATGGAGTTTCATGGAGCCCCGGCTGTTTTTGAACTTGCTGTTCAGCTGAGACTGGCCTTGAACTCCTACTCCTTCTACATCCCCTTGTAACAGGCATGCACCACCACCTGTGAGTCCCCTTTTAAACATAGTTTACTATAGATAAATGCAAAGAGAGGTCATAAAGGCAATATTTTGTTGTTTGAGATAATGCCCATTGTGCACTTTCCAGGAATCTTAGCCCCAATCTTCCAGGTATTTGTTTCAAGGACCAGCACTTGTTTGAATGGCAGTTACAGTCTGTTTCAGATCCAGTGATGACAGAGGCAAGTGTAGTTGCTCCACATCAATTTTATAGCGGATGCAGAGAGGGGAAGTAATAGGCCTAAGGTCACAGAGCAAATTAGGGTGTTGAAATCCAAGGTCCTGGGCCATTTAGCCCATTTCCCTAATCATTGGACACCATCATGTGCACAGCACAGGTAGAAGGCATTCTTCTCCTTATTGCATCACTCAATAAATTACATAATCCACAACAAAAACAGCCAGAGGGCAGTGGAGAGGGAAAGCTCAGCCCATTGAAATGTGCAGATGTTTCAGTGAGTTGGGAAAATGGCCTGCTCACGGAGATCATATATAATTGACAATGTGAGTCAGACTTGGGCATCATTCAAAATTAATCTTAGCCCCTTAATGAAATTGCTGATTGTTTTGACTTGTTCCTCTCTGTCTTTTCCAAGTTGCCTGACAGTGTGTTACAGAGACAGTCTTGTTGGTCTGAGGCTCTGTTCTCAAATGCTGAATTATGGAGTGCATTAAGGAGCTGAGAAGATGTGTTTGGAGAGGCAGGAACCCAGTAAAGCTTCTAATTTTTCCATGATGACTGATGGATTCGGAGCACTCTGAAGGGGCGGCTGTATAATGCTAAGTGTTTAACATGTGCCAGCTCTGTTACCTGACATGAACCCTTTTATTCCAATCTCCCAGTCTTCACACACTCAGCAAGGAGTGGAGGGGGAGGGGGACTGCTGCCAAAGTGGGGGAGGAAAGAGGAGGAGGATTTCTGACTTTGGAATCAGGGAGAGGTGGGGGGAGGGGGTGGGGGAAGTGTGGGCAGGGGCAGAGAGGCACCAAAGAAAACCTGCCTGTGTCTTAATTACCTGGCATATTCCCTGTGTTGGTTTCATAGGTCATTGGATTTCTTCCAAAAATGTTGTTTTGCAAAGGGTGTGTGGAGTGAAGTAGACTCGTTGGTGAATAGGCTATTCCTTGCCAACAACAGGATATGAAAGAGTTCAGCTCCAGGAAGGTCCCTGTGCCTAAAATGGTGGGGGAAAGTCGGAAATGGCCTCCATCTGACCAGCTGCTATTTTTCTCTAAACTCCAGTGGCTCTGGGGATTGGTCCCAGCACCTCATATACTGGGAGGCTGTGTTTCATCTCAGGTGCCTCAAGTTCTTCAGTTAGCCTGTGGCTTATGCGGTCAGTGCAGACAGCTCCGACCCCAATGGCGTTACAGGCAGCGACTGTGCTTGTCGCAGAAATGGCTCATTCCTTGATGTGCTTTCAAGTGCTGTGTCCTCTGAATCCTGTTGGCAAGAAAACCCTCCTCCACCCTAGCACTTAGTTAATAAATACGGCTTGAAAGGCAGCCAGAAATGCATATGTTTGCTGTGCTGTTGGATTCCTCCTTGACAGGGAAAGGCTCTTCTGAATGGGATGCCCAAAAATTTCTGTTAATTCAGTGAGCTTCCAACATCTCCCTCTAGAAGGAAGAAGAGGTAAGGGCACACCTTGCGATGCCACTGCTTGCGTCTAGGGAAGGAACCGCCACTCTGACCCCTCGGTGGTCCCTCGTATCCTTGCGCTGTCCACACAAAACTATTCATCACTGTCCACACAAGACTTAGGAGACCATATCCAGCAGGGTGGAGGCAAGAGGACTAGATCCCAAAGTCAACATCTTCGCAATACATTCCAAGATGCAAACTATCAACGTCTCATTACTCTTCGATGTCTATAGCAGAAAACAAACTGGAGCATTCAATACTCAGGTTAAAGATGAAACAGATTTCAGGGCTGTGTTTTTTCCCCCTCTCTGAATTATCTTTATGTATGCAATAGATCTTAAAACATTTTAATCAAATGTATCCCTAAGTATAGTTGAGTATGTTCATTACAACACTCTTGGAAAGAAGACTTCTAGAAAATAACTTAAGCCCACAAAGATGAAGGGTGGGGTGGGGGGGAGCAGCCACCCAGGCAGGAGC
The DNA here is from genome assembly GCF_004664715.2 of Peromyscus leucopus. NCBI lineage: Eukaryota > Metazoa > Chordata > Mammalia > Rodentia > Cricetidae > Peromyscus > Peromyscus leucopus. The sequence continues at coordinate 92,046,072 of NC_051066.1, read as the reverse complement.
ACACATAAGGAGTATAATCAGAAGATGGTGTTGGATAAAGGGGCTAGGCAGGTACCTTTAAGACCCTGAAAACACAAAGGAATCCTTAGCTTGCTTTTTCCTTAATGAGTCTGTAGTTGGCTTGAAAAGATGCACCCTTTTCCCCAGCAAAGACCCAGGCTCAATTCTAAAACCAGGCTCCCTAAGACCTCCACCCTATTCTGGGTGACAGTACATGCCTTTTATTCTTGGTTAGCTTCATTGTGTATTCTGTGTGTCCCTGAAGACTTATCCACCACCTTCTCCACTCTGGGTATTGTGGAGATGATGACTGCTCTGGAGCCGATCAGCTGAGTTCACTGTCTCTGGCTTTTGCTTTGGTTTGACTCATGGGCAGGACTGGCTAGAAGTCCGAAGGAAGTGGTGGTGGTGGTGGGGGGGATATGGGTAAAGGATATGGGTAAAGTACTCTCACTGCCCTTCCCTCCTGGCCGTAGTGGCTCCTGTGGGGGCGCTGCCCATAGTGCAGGCTGCTCTAGGACTCAGCCCTGACTCTTCTCTTGTGCTTCCGATTGCAGACTGCCATTGCTGGGAGCCTCCTCTTAGTGTGAGTCTAGGGATAGTTTCCATCATTTGTTGGCTTTCCTTAGCCATCATTCCTGTCTTTCCCACACTTTGAGTGAGCCATCTGTTTTCTGCCATGATGATGACTTGTTCATATATCCGTATCAGCAAGGCTTCTGAGAACAGAGCAGTCGGTTCTTGATCTGGATCCAACCGTTTCAGAATGTTGTGGGTTTCTGGTAGTCAGGCAGTCTTGGGCCCTCACCATTGGGCTTGCAATTCCTGCTGTGCTCTGGCTCTGTGCACTGCCCATGGGAGCTGCCAATGGCAGGCTCGGCTCTTCTGCTCCAGTCTTTTCTTGCTTTGGATCAAGTGAGTGCTTTCTGTGTGTCATTTACTGTGATGAACTTTTTATGTATTTTCCCACTTCTCCAGAATGAATGGTTTCTGCCTTTATCCACATTTTACAAACAAGAAAAGTGATTAAAAAAAAAAAAAAGTCGCCAAAGATTACATGTTTAGTAAAAGCAGAGATTCAGATCCTGATCTAAGTTGTGTCCTAGCTCATCCCCCTGGCTTAAATCTCAGAGATGGAAATAATTCTACACCGTGTTTCTGTGTACATTGGTGCAGAAAACATCCCAGCTCTTCAACACTTAGCTACTGGTCTGACCTCACAGAACCTGTGGTCCTCACCCATCTCCTGTTCCTGCCCATCCGGAGTTTGATCCTTGACTTAGTCAGAAAGATCTATCATAACAAAACACAAATGAGTGGCTTCAAGAATATAATTTGTCTTTCATTGTTCTGGGAGCCAGGAGTCCAAAATCAAGATGTCCAAAGTCATTTTGAGGCCTCTCCTCTTACAGGGATCGCTTCTATCTCTCTGTGCTCACAGAGTTCTTGTTGCACACATAGAGTAGCAGTGGGAGGGGGAGTGAGCTATTCTCCCTCCACCCGCCCCATCCTTCCTTCTTATCTCCTCCATCTCTCATTCTCTCTTGGTGTTGGGGATCCACGCAGGGTTTGCATATGCTATGTAAATATTCTACTACTGCCATATACTCTCAGCCTCTGATCTTAGGATACCAGTTCTATCAACTTAAGACACTGACTGCCCTTATAATGTCACTTAGCCTCTCTCACCTGTAGCAGGTTCTGTCTCTAAATAGTCACATGGAAGTGAGAGTTTCTGTTGTATTTTAAAACCAGCGAGAAGGCGTCACACCATACAACAGGGCCCATGTGGGAGGTTTATTGAGGGGAGGGGAGAGGAGGGGCAGAGAAGGGGGCAGAAGCAGGTCCCTCGGGACGAGGGCAAAGGAAGAGAAAAAGAAAGAGACAGGAGGTGTACAAGGCCCGCCTTTTATAAGGAAACATAGGGGTGTGTATGCTCTTAGTGGCTGCAGCTGAGGTATGTCCTGTCAAGACCCTAAGGGCAGGCCAGTACAGATGCCTAAATGCTAACAGTTTCAACACACAAAGATTAGGGGCACAATTTAGTCCATCACAATATCTTTGTTTTAGAAACTGAAGTTAGCATTAGTTCCTGATCCACTGTGATAGAGAACAAAAAGAGAAATCAGATCTTTTATGTTAGGGGGAAATTTCTCTCTTTTACAACATTTACAAGGAGATAAATATTCTCCACCTGGGAGATGACTCAGTAGATCAAAGAGCTTGCTGTGAGAGCGTTAACACCTCAGTTCATCTCCCCAGAGTCCATGGAAAAATGATATGATAGTTCATGCCAGTAATCCAAGCACGATGGAGAAGCAGAGACCAGAGACTCCAGCCTAGCTTCAGTGAAAGACCCTCTCTAGAGGGAATCGGGTGGAGAGGGAATAGAGCAAGTGGGGTGGTTAAATGAACCTGGCCCCCAAAGGCTCAAAAATTTGAACTCACAGTCACCAGGGAGTGGCACGACTTGAGAGGGATTAGTAGAAGTGGCCTTTTTGGAGAAAGTGTGTCATGGGGGTGGGTGCTGGGGTGGGGGTATGAGGGCTTTGAGGTTCAAAAGGCCCATTCCAAGCCCAGAGTCTCTCTCTTCTTGCTGCCATTGGATCTGGATGTACAACTCTTAGCTACTTCTCCAGCACACGTCTTCCCGTACACTGCCATGCTCCCCACCATGATGATAATAGACTAAACCTCTGAAACTGTAAGCGAGTTCCAATTAAGTGCTTTCCTCTGTAAGAGTTACTGTGGTCATGGTGTCTCTTCACAGCAATACTGACCAAGATGATTTCATCCTCTGGTCTCTTTCCGCACACATACATATACAGGCACAAACACAATAAAACCTTCCTAGGTACTTAAAATTAAGTTTTAGACAGAATGACAAGATTTGAAGATACCTCCTAAACTAAATTTAAACTGTACAGGGAGGACTTTGGCAGAGTATTTGTATTTAAAGCATCCCATCCTAATGTCAGGCAGAGAAATACAAAATCACACTCCTAAGAAGCAGTTACTTAACTTATTTTTAAGACAGAGTCTTCTTGTGCAGTCCAGGTCCTTAGAGTCTTGGTCTTGTTATGTCAGTCTCCTGAGTGCTTGGATTACAGGTGTACACAACTTGCCCCCTCCCTTTAGGTGTTGGGAATGGAAACCGAAGTATCATGCATGCTAAGCCAATACTCCACCACTGAGCCTACCTCACATTTAATATTCAATTTTGAACTTACATGTAGTTTCTGAAGTAGTTTGCATATAGGGAAGAGATGGGTATGCATATAGGAAGAGAACTGCCAGCGGTTTATTTAAAAAACGATCAGTGATGCTTAAGGGAAAATGGGACTAGAGAGATGGCTCAGCAGTTACGAGCACCTCCTATTCTTGCAGAGGACCTGGATTCTGTTCCCAGCACCCACAGAGTGGCTCACAACTATCTGCAACTCCAGTTCCAGGGGGATCTGACACCTTCTTCTGACCACCATGGCCACCAGGCATGTACATGGTGCACAGAGTCGCATGCAGGCAAAAACATTCATACACATAAAATAAAATACATAAAATTTTGAGAAAGCTGGAAAGTAGTTAGTAAAGAGAGAGAGGTGGAAGAAATGATTCATCCTTTGACAAGCTTTTCAATGATAAATCGTATCATGAAAAATGGGCCCATATAAACAGTTCATATCTTTTTTTCTTTCCTCTCCTCTTCCTCATTTCTTAAAGTCCTTCTGGTTTATTTGTTTCTCCTTAGTCTTACCTCTGGAAAAGACAGATGTACCATCTGCAGTGGAGTGTACTGGAGTTAGCTAGTTCTTACAGAAATGTTGATGCTTGAAAACAAAGAATCACTGGGATCTAAACATCTCGACATCTAGGTGTATGGATAATCTAATGGAGGGACCATAACTCTTTATAAGAGCACTTACCATTCTGTGTGGAAAGAGACAATTAGAGTGTTTTTACACATTTTTGTTTGTTTGCCTTTTTGAGATAGGTTCTCACTATGTAGCTCTGGCTGTCCGGGAACTCACTATGTAGACCAGGCTGGCCTTGAATTTACAGAGATCTGCCTGCCTCTGCTTCCTGGGTTCTGTGATTAAAGGTGTGCACCACCACACTTGGCTATTTTTACACTTTTTTTTAAATTAAGAGAACATTGTTTAGAATGATTATATATGTGTGTGTATGTATGGGTATATGTTTAGTTATATGATACGTTAGCACAAATATGTCTCTTTTTCTTTATGAGATTACACACATACAAGAAAGAAGATCCAATATACTAGTAGTAATCCAAACTACTTGTGTTTTCCTCAATTTTCTGCACATGCATTTACTTTAATTAAGAAATTTAAATTACATTTATTAGTTCATTTGTATGCATGTGCATGCACGTGTGCATGTAAGCGAATACACATGCCATCTGCATATGCCTCAACATGCAGGCAGACGTCAGAGGACAGCTTGCAGGAGCTGGTTGCCTCCTCCCGGTGTGTGGCTCTTGGAGAATGAACTCAGACCTTCAAGTTTAACCCACTGAACCATCTCCTCAGCTCTTCGGCACATTTTGGACAGAGAGAGTGATAGAAAGAGAGATGTGGAGAGCACTTCTGGGCAGGACAGTTACGGCAGGGTGCGTGGCTCCTTGGATATAGGATGCAACCTTTGCCCCGAGGCAGTGATGAGAGAACTAGTGGTTCAGCTATCTTAACCAGGCCCTGACCTGTTGTCACTCCAACCTTCCAGGACAGAGGCCCATTTCTTAGACATTCTTGGTCTGTAGTTCCAGCACTGTGGGATGGTTTTCTCTAACTAGCTCCAATGACTCTTGCTGAGTCTTAGCCTGTTGTTTCTTGTTCCATCTAGAGGAGAGTGCAGAATCAAATAGTCTCCACGTTGTCTGTGAAAGCTTTCTCTTGCCTTTACTAAGCACACTACTGTCCTCTGAGTTATAAACAGGTTAAAGAAAGAAGACAACAAAACAGGTATGACTTTAGACGAGTATCTTCAGAAAGTTTCTTATAGCCTCTGGATTTTCTTATTTTTAATCTTTTCATTTATTTTCTTGAGTAAGGGGCTACCTCAACACACAAATAGGAAATGGCACACCCATGAGCATTATGAAAGAGTTTTGTGAATGAGGGTCTCGAGTGGTCATACTGATGGGAACTTACCATTTGGTACCACAAATGCAATGGGCCTCTGTGCAGCCCACCCTACCTTGAAGCTTCCCCTCCATGTTTATACCTTATGACTCAACACTTCTTCAGAGAAGCACAGAAGCACCAGGTAAACCTCTTACACGAGGGGTTTTCTCTTCCTCTTTCTTTTTTAATGAGTGTAGAGGAAGACTTTCAGCTCCTTTGTTGGCCTTTCTAGCTTCCTTGCCAAAATTGTGATGTTCTAAAGATATTTCCCTGACAGAATTTCTTTGACAAGAAAACAGTTCTTGCCATATTCCTTCCAGGAGGGCAACATTATAGAGGGAGGCCCCCCAAACATGCTGCTTCCAGGACCTCTCACCCTTCCATTTTGGACTGTGTGGTGCATGAGCTTTGATTTGTGTGTTCAGAAAGCATCTCGGTGAAGCTTGTGTCCCACACAAAGCTGCTGTGACAAAATACAGCAGTGATGCTCTGTCCTCCGGATTAGTAAAAAGACCTCCTTCTCACACCAAAAGCTAGAAAGATAACCCATCCACCTGTACCAGCAGACTCTTTAATGGATCATCATATGTGTCCATAGTAGCCAAAACATGGGCAGATTGTATTCTGGATGTTTCTGTGAAGTTATTTTTAGTTTTAATCAGTATCAAAATATATAGACATTGAGTAAAGCTGATTTCATACGTTAGTGTGGATGTGCCTCATTCTACCAGGTAAAGGCCTGAATAGAAAAAAGATTGATTCCCCCGACCCCTGCAAAGAAGAGGGAATTCTTCCAGAAGGCTCTCTACAAACTGGACTGCAAGTCCTCAACTTCATATTCATGTGAACTCTTTCTTGAAGAATCAACCAACCTCTTACTGACCATACATTCTCCCTGAATATATACTAACTGCTTCAGTTTCTTTGGAGTACCCTCATGAATGCTGCTCTGGACATAACTTAAAAATGGCCATGAAAGTTTGTTTGAAGCCAACTTGCGAACAGCAATTTGCTGTGTCACATCTGGATAAATGGCCAGTTCTGCTCTTCTCAGGCCGTGGTTGCACATACATGGTTGTATGATGTATGTTGTCATAGGTAGACTTAATTTAGTCTCTATGTCTTCATTTTGTAAATTCATACTCTAAGTGTGTTGTTCCATGCTTAGTAGTCTTTACTGTTTCCAAGGAAAGAGACAAAATGATTAACCTGGCCTATGGTAGTATGATCATAGAATTATCCAAGTGTTTTAAAGGTGTGGGCAATGTTCTTAACAACATCAATAGTATCTATATGACTATCACTTCTTTACCCCTATCTCACCCTCAATAGGTTCACTTTTTCCTCCAGTCCTCTGGGATGCCATGTTCTTCCTGCTTCAGGATTGTGTTGATATTGTGTTCCCCAATATGTTGTGCACTCTAATAAATATATCTGGGTCAGAGAACAGAACAGCCACTAGACAGACATAGATGCCAGAAAATGGTGGTACTGGTACTCACACCTTTAATCTTAGCATTCCAGAGGCAGAGATCCGCCTGGATCTCTGTGAGTTCAAGGCCACACTGGAAGCAGCCAGGCGTGGTAACAAGAGCCTTTAATCCCAGGAAGTGATGGCAGAAAGCAGAAAGGTATATAATAAGGCTTGAAGACCAGAAACTAGAAGCTTTTGGCTGGTTAAGCTTTTAGGCTTTTGAGCAGCAGTTCGGCTGAGATCCATTTTGGATGAGGACTCAGAAGTTTCCAGTCTGAGGAAACAGGATCAGCTGAGGAATTGTCGAGGTGAGGAAGCTATGGCTTGTTCTGCTTCTCTGATCTTCCAGCACCCACCCCAATACCTGGCTCCAAGTTTGTTTTTATTAATAAGTATCTTTAAGATTCATGCTACACAGGATCTTCGCATGTGCCATTCTATCTGCTTGGAAAACTCCTATTTGTATGTATGTAAGTAAGTATATAAGTATGTGTAACGTGCACATGAGAGAAAACATGGGATTTGCTCTCGTGAGTTTGGCTAATTTTGTTTAACATGGTGCTCTCCAATCCATTTTCTGGAAAATTGCATACTTTCATTTTTCATTAGGATTGGTATAAAAATCATTGAACACACCCAGTCTTAAAATTGCTAAGAAATCCTCTGCACTTTAGATGAGAACTGATCTTTTTGTTGTTGTTGTTTTATTTTGTTTTTTTGAGACAGGATTTCTCTGTGTAACACTGGCTGTCCTGAAACTCACTCTGTAGACCAGGCTGGCCTCGAACCTGCTGAAATTAAAGGCGCATGCGCCACCACTGCCCAGTTTAGATTTATGGTTTGGAAGTGGCGAACCATATTCTTCTGAATAACAGAGTTACTGAATGAGTCATGCCACTTGACGGTGCAGCATTTTCTTTAGTCTGAGATTTTAGGGAGATTTAGGGAGTACTTTGACACCTAATCACATGAAAGAGGGAGTCAGACAAAATGTATGGCACCTTCACATTTCATGAAAATGGAGATTGAAATCTCATACTTTCTATTCGTATATGACTTCAATGAATTTCAGATACAAAGGATCACACCAACTTACTTTTAAATGATCCTTCAAAAGCAATATAGATGCCTGTTGCGGTTGACAGGAAGATAGTTCCATTTTGTTTCAGAAGAGCATGGCAGCCAGAGACTGTGATTCCTTCCCTGGTTATCAGGTGATGAGCAGACAGCATACGGACTGTGAAAACAGCAAAGCTCGAATCAAAGCAGCCAGACGATGCTGTCTCCTGAATATCAGACCCATAGGGCTGTTCCCAAGCCAGTTCTGAAAGACAAGACAAAACAGAGCTAGAGCAGATGTGCTGACACAAGCCGAGGAGAGCAGTCTTACTCTATTACTGTAACAAATCTGGACAAAATCAATCTCTCTCTCTCTCTCTCTCTCTCTCTCTCTCTCTCTCTCTCTCTCTCTCTCTGTGTGTGTGTGTGTGTGTGTGTGTGTGTGTTCAAGCTGCATCTGTGTGACTCTGAAACCAACACAACTTGGCCATGTAGGTCATGTGTACATTCTGAGTGAATAGAGCCCTTGATCACATTCCTGCCAATTATGCTGTTCTCAAAAAAGATCTGTGCTAAGTCTTAACATGTCAAGAATGCTCTGTGGAAGAAAAAAAAAATTCAACAAAAACCAATGGTGGAGAATTTTCAAAGATAGAAGGAAGAGGCCTTATGGGAGTAGCAAGTCATGACTTTTCCCAGTCAAGTCATACTCAGGTAAAACAACCATTATATGAGTTATTATTGCATGATCTTGTATTAACTTTGGGCACAAAGATTTAGGGCCTTTAGAAAATATCATTTTTTTGGTAGCACCTACCCTTCCATCAGGCTCATGATTTTCTCTCATGGTGTTTACCTTATTCTGGCCAGAAAAACATGTACTTGCATTTTAGTTTCATTTTCCATATCTGCATTTTCACCCCCAGTCTCTTAGGCTTGAGTTGCTAAAAAACAGAAAATCTGTTTTATTCCTCTGTAATTTCAAGGCAGTTGTAGTGAACATGGAACTGGTTTCAGTGCAGATCTTCTATAATCAGAAGCCTGCAGCGTTTGGAGGATGTGTTCTCGAGGATAACATCACAATTCTTAACATGCAAACTCACCTGCGCCAGAGACTCTTCCGATGTTTTCTATTCAGCCTCTTGGGTACAGCCCTCCTTGGCTTGGACCAGATCCCCGTCAAACCAAACTGGCAGAATTGTTTTTCCCTGAAAGTGGCCTTTAGGAACCTGGCGACAAGTCCATCATCCACGTCCAGGCTTTGTAATTGGCATACCTAGATGTGAATCCCAGCTTTGCCAGTTTCTGGCATTGACCTTGGGCAAATTTCTTAATCTCACTAAGGGAAATCGTCTAGACAAATTCCAGAGGCGGTGTCCATTGCCCGAGGGCATTTCCTGTTGCTTCCAGTGCTTGCGTAGGTGAGCTGGGTTCATTTAGAGGCAACAGGACGAGGATGACTGGAAGCTGTGTCGCCCATCTTCTGGGCACCATGGGAAACCTCAGAAGGAGACTTTGTCGTGAGCTGTTATTTAAAGTTTATTCAGAGAAATAGCATAGAGACAAGCAACTGGGCCTTGGCGTTGCTTCCTGTGCTCGGAAGGGTTATTAACACTCCTACACAGTCCACCATAGAGAATCCAGAGTCGGCTGCTGGATCTGCTACTAGGAATCCCAGGCTTGCCACTGCACCCTTGAACTGTGAAGGAACTGTGGAAATCCCCGGACACTGCTTCCTCTACCCAGACCTGTGAAAGGAAATTACCCTTCTAGGCTTTTTTTGGATTTGGGAAATACAATTAACTGACATTTCTGAGAAGTCCCATGTGAATCACTCTAATAAAAATGTTTTTATTACTATATATTGGCATCTTGTCTTCTCAGCTGTATTCTGTGACTTTTGGAATTTTCTTTATACTAACACAGCTCAGAAAGTGTCAACAGCAGAACAGAGATGTAGGGGCTGTTCCTTTGGGGGATATTATCCCCACTTCATAGTTATCAGACCTTGGAAGAACCTCCTTGCCAGGGGCCATAAAGTACATGTATAGGTGAGGCAGAAGCCCTAGGATTTGATTTCCAAATAGTTTGCTGTCCTGAAAAGCCTTTCCAGCATTATGAGGAAGGAAACTGGACCATGGCTGTCTTAAAGTTTTGACATGCTCTGAAGTGACTTGAATCATCTGACTTGCCAAAAGTGTATTAACTTAAAAATAATTTGTGAGGATTTTTATGACAAAGGAGGCAGCATTTAATAACTGTATGTGATTTGGTGAATCATGTCAGTGACTCCTTACATAACAGGTATTTCCCTCAGGCCATCCCAGTCATGAGATAGAGCCGGGATGTCCTACTGTAGCGAATTGATTGTTCTGCCCGCCCTTACCCATGACCTGTGGGAACATCTATCTCATCCAATCCCTTCCTCTGCTCAGATGGATGAGATCCTTCGGGGGTGGGTGCTTAGGAACTGTAGTCATTCCCACACATTCATCTCTGTCTGGCAGCACTAGTGTTTCCTGACCTGGCCTCGGGCCATAGAACCATCTGCAGTCTTGTCTGCCCTCTTTCTGATACAAAATGTTCCACACACTAGCATAGAATGCTTTTTCTCTTCTTTATTCCAGTGGACCTGGCCATTTCTTGACTACAGAAGTGATCACTATTGAGGATCTTCACTTTTGGACCAAGCTATCTCAATCTACCTTCTACATCATATTCTCTTGAGGGAGAATTATTTTGAATGGCCTCCTTTTCCATTCCTGACAGTCTCAGGACATCTTCCTCTAGTCATTGCTTCCTCTTTCCATCAGATGTTTATCCTGAGATTGAATGAGCAAAGTTGGTTGGGATTGTGTTGAAGGGTAGAAGGTACAGGCTTTTGTTATACTTTCCTGAAAGGGGAGGAATCTAGGGTATGAACAAAATGATTGATGTCTATATGTAGCCTTGACTGTGGCTTCCTGCAAGGCAGTTTATTATATTGCTTTTAGAGATAGAATCTTAATATGTAGCTCTGTTAAGCCTTAAACTTATGGTCTTCCCACTCAACATTTTGAATGGTGAGATTAAAGGCAAGACCCTTTTAATTATTTTGTTTTTGTTATTTTATAATTAATAGATTATTAAAGAAAAACATTATATTTATATAGCATTGACAATATAGAGAGTTTCTATATATGTCTGCTATATTAAGTGCTAAGTACTTGGTTTTAGAGTTCAAAGACTTTGGGGTAAATAGATGCAACTTTGTGAATATGTTTCTAGCTTGTCAAATTACTGAGAGGCATGCAAAGCAATTAATAAATTCAGCATCCTGAATAGATCATGTGCCATTCTGTCAAATTTATTAAATGTGCTAATTGCAGAAAACTTTCAGTCATTCAAATGTGAATCACAAGTAATGACACATTTATTTCACAGTTCAACATACTCTTTTCTTTTTCAGTTTAAAAGAGATCTAATGTAGCCAAATAGTATTCTGAGAGTAAGTAGGACATTCTAATTGCTGGTGCCCTTTCAGTTGCCTCTGTTCTGTGTCCCTATCCTGGTCTAGACCATTTATCCAGAACCACAAATTGATTTTTAAAAGCCATGGTTGCAGTCTGGAAGCAGAGTGGGAACTCCATTACTGTGTGGTTTTGTCTTTTTCCAACTAAATCTGTCATGCCCTTAAAGGGTTGGAGAGTTTGAGGTCCACTTTAAGGATATAGTAATGGCTGAAAGATCGATGAAAAGGCTGTAAATATTTGTTGATTGATTGTTAATAGAGAAAAAGGCTTTTTCGACTCCTTCATAGTGGCTAGGAGGAAGTGTAGGAAGGAAGATAAAACCTTCCTTTTTTTGTGGTGGTATTGTGTTCCCCAAAATATTGTGCACGCTAATAAACTTATCTGGGGTCAGAGAACAGGACAGCCACAATATTAAACATAGAGGTAGGCAGTGGTAGCACACGCCTTTAATCCTAGCATTCCAGAGGCAGAAATCCCTCTTGATCTCTGTGAGTTCAAGGCCACATTGGAAACAGCCAGGCATGGTGACTCACACTTTTAATTCCAGAAAGTGAGCCTTTAATCCCAGGGGGTGATGGCAGAAATCAGAAAGATATTTAAGGCATGAGGACCAAAAACTAGAAGCTTTTAGGCTTCTAGCAGCAGTTCAGCTGAGAGCCATTGGGATGAGGACACAGAAGCTTCCAGTCTGAGGAAACAGGATCAACTGAGGAACTGTCGAGGTGAGGAAGCTGTGGTTTGTTTTGTTTCTCTGATCTTCCAGCATTCACCCCAATAACTGGCCTCAAGTTTGATTTTATTAATAAGACTCTTTAAGATTCCTGCTATACTTTTTAATTAGACAAAAAGGGGGAAATGTGGAATATTCCTTTACACTGCATGAATATGTCACTGTCATTGGTTTAGTAAAAAAGATGACTGAACAATAGCTCAACAGGATAAAATTAGGCAAGAAAGCCAAACTGAGAATGATGGGAAGGACAGAGTCAGAGGAGTTGCCAGCAGATGCAGAGAGAAGCAAGATGGGCATGCTGTGCTGAAAAAAGGTACCAAGCCACATGGTAAAGTGTAGATAAGAAATATGGGTTAATTTAAATGTAAGAGTTAGCTAGTAACAAGCCTGAGCTATCAGCCAAGCTTTTACAATTAATATTAAATCTCCAAGTCACTTATTTGAGAACTGGTAGGCAGTAAAGAAAAGACCACCTATAAATGGCACCCAATGTCTGACCAAGTATATCCACATAAGACTTGAGAAAGGTTTTAAACACACAGAAATAGAGCCACACGTGACTTCTAGTCTTGTGTCTCTCATGCTGGCCTCAGTACAAAGACACATCTCCCGGCAGCTGCCTGCATGCTAGAGCCATCATTGTGCCATGAGCTAAGCCACATGGAAGTTTAAGGTTTTTCTCATATAGACAGATACGTAATAAAGCAGGTTCAGATGGAAAAATCCTCTAAGCAGGTTATAATGTGTTTAACAATGTGCATAGACTTAAGGAAAAATGGGTATAGATAGTCATAGAAAAAAATAGTTTAAAAATAATAAAGAAAAGTGTTTAAAGAAAGAGTAAAATAATGATACACATAAAGACAGAAAATACACAGAGAGTCTGGATCCTATATGTTATTGTGTTGTCTTTAAATTTTTTGACTGCTAAGAGACACTTGATTATGAAAGATGCTAGATTAAACCAACCTATATATTGTATCTTGACTTCAAAATGGAAGCCAAAAGGTGTGTTGCTTTGAGAGAGAGGTTATGCTTTTATTTCCACAGCAAAGGAAAGGCTGTGATTCTCTCCATATTGATCAGGTTTGATGGAGGGAGATCCCCCTGAAAATTCTGACTACAAATATGACTATAAACCTTAAAAAAAATAAAACTACAAAACATGCATATTTTACCTGCTCAAACATAAAACAAAAAATCATCTTTGACTAACTTGTATACAACACATAGTCTATACTTGTATTAATAGAGATATGTATGTTACCTTTAAAAGGTTATGTATTTTCTGAACAATAAGATGAGATACCAATGAAAACATATTGCCCAGGTGATCCAGCATTTCAGAATGCCTCTGTTGCAGTTTCCTCAGAGTTCTGCATCCAGAACAGCTTCAAGGCTGCTGGCTGAGATGATCCAGCCTCACAGATTACTACAGCCAAGACAATGATTGTCCTAAATTTTCTCAGGGTCCAAAGATACCAGTGCCCCTGAACAACAGGAAGTAGTCTAGAGAAAGATGTCCACATCCTCAAAAGATGGGTTATGGATGTTTATTATCATTTATGAGGGGTTGGTTACAAGTTATTGGTAATGGTCAGGAAAAAAGCTGAACAAAGGAAATTAGATTCAATGATCTTGTTCTAAAAAGAAAAAGGGGGTATAGAAATGATAGTATAAAAGGGTAGATAATCGAATCTACTTTTAAACTAAAAAAGTAACTACTGTCTTAAATATTTTACATTGGTAAGGGTTTTGGTTTATGGGTACAAATTTAAAGTTATTTTTGCTATACTATATATGTGTTTATACTCTTGTTTGAGATATTATGTTTATGCAATTCATTTAAAAATGTAATGTATAAAGCAGGGTGGGGGTGGTGCATGCCTTTAATCCTAGCATTCTGGAGGCAGAGCCAGGCAGATCTCTGTGAGTTCAAAGCCCGCCTGGTCTACAGAGTGAGATCCAGAACAGGCACCAAAACTACACAGAGAAACCCTGTCTTGAAAAAACCAAAAAAAAAAGTATATTAAAAATGTATAATATTATATTATATACATTTTGTATAAAATGTATATTAAAAATGTATAAAATGTATATTAAAAATGTATAATAAAGAAATACAGGTTAGGAGTTTTAGTCATCTATAATAATCAAACTTGTAGTCATATTAAGTATGTTTTCAAGGTTAAACAGATATATTTAGATAGATAGATGGTCTTCAAACACTTCAAAGACCTACAGAATGTGGCACTTAAAATTTTTTAATAACGTAAGACTTTTCTTGATTGTGAGACACGTTGGTTCCTGGCAGCACCAATTTACTTCACAGAATATGATGCGCATCAAAGAACCTCTGAATGGAGTATGCTTTCTTTATGGCAAAAGCTATGGCTAGCCATTTGGGCAAAATAATTCCCCTTGCTCAATTGCTTATATTATACTGACCAAACTTGGCCAACGGGATAAAAAAAAAAGTGCAACTGCCAAACTTTGCCAAGACAAAGTAGGACAGTCCTTCAAAATGCCCTGCTCCTCAGAAAAGTTTGTCAGATATCCTAGGACTATAGGCCAAAGATGGATGCCCCAACATTACAGAAGAACTTTGGTCACTGTCCAGGCAGCCAGATGTCCCTGTCATTAGGTAACATTTCACCCTTTCTGGGGTCTTTGGTGGAGTTGAAGACTAGATATTCATAGTTAAAGTTTTCCTTATTTATAATGAAAGGTAAATTAGGTAAAACTTTAGACTCACAAAGGTAAGGTAAATAATGGAGTATTTTCTCCAATTTTGTTAAATACAAATGGACTGGATATTATAATTGTAATTCTTACTTGATAGCTGTTTTTGTTGTATATAATTTTATTATGCTAAAGTTAAAATCTTCCCTTTTAATTAGACAAAAAGAGGCAAGTGTTGTGGAACAATCTTCATACATTGTAAATATGTACTGCTCTTACTGTTAATAGAAAGCTGATTGGCCAATGGCTACACAAGATTTTTCAGGGCAGAGAGAATGATGGGAAAAAGAAGGGCAAAGTCAGAGGAGTCAAAAGCAGATGCAGAGGGAAGGAAAATGGGCATGCCATACTGAGAAATGGTACCAAGCCATGTGGCAAAACATAGATAAGAAATATGGGTTAATTGAAAATGTAAGAGTTAGCTAGTAACAAGCTTGAGGTATTTGCCAAGCCTTTATAATTAATTTTATGCCTCTGTATGGTTACTTGGGAGTGTCTTGGGGGACAGAAACTTCTGCCTACACTTTTCAATACAGCTATCTTATTTCTCATGTTTGTGCTGTGCGTGTGTGTGTGTGTGTGTGTGTGTGTGTGTGTGTGTGTATGTGTATACAAAAATAGACCTTTTCTTCCACCTTACAATCTTACAGGAAGGGTAAATTAGAATAAAACAGTTTTCTATTTACTTCATTCAATGTCATAGCTCAGATTAAATGCACAAAAAGGTAACAAGTTGGACAAGGGTAACTTGAATAAGAATTAACTTTTATTTTCAATCTATTGAAGAAAGATAGTTTAAGTGGAGCAGATGACTACCATTGTCATGAGATATGGACATTATTAAGACACTTTTCTGCCCCCAAATATCTTTCCTTTGGCTCTGTCACAGGCACTGAAAGGCAGGCAGTCATTGGTAGCCAAGATAAAGACTTGGTATTTATAGGTGTCATTAAAGTAACAAACATCTATTATGTGAGAAAGACAAATCTCAACACATTAGGGAATACTTAAAATATGAATGCATGAACTTTTTATTTTGAGAAAATTTAAAAAATTTGAGATAACTTTAGATTCATATGTAGTTGGAGGGACTTGTACCCAGTCCTCATTCTTCCCATTTAGTTTCTCTGCCGTGTGTGACTACAGTACAGTATCACAACAAGGAAGTTGATATTGATTCTGCATGTAGTCCTTTATTCTGATATAAGTCCACAGTTTCACATGTACTTCTTTGTATATATAGATATGCATATATATGTAAATTCATATATATTTAAATACATGCAATTTTATGATGTATAACTACAATATGGCCACCATCATTGTCAAGATACATAGATAGAAAATTCAAATCTTCAGGATACACTCCCCACCTCACCCCTATCTACCATCTTGCCTCATGTCAATCAATAATTTTACTGAACATGGAGAAATCAAGTTGGTTTCACCAAACTAGAAGCTTCACCCCTACTGATTAACGTTCATGGTGCTGGAAGGTACTTTGCATGTTTCCAGAGGAGAAAAGTAATTATCGATATTACCCGACTATAAACCCTTTGACCTACAACAGCAACCTACCAGTAAGATATACTGGTGCAACAGCAGTACAAATGTTATGGCAATGATCAGCCAGCCACTCTTTGATTAGATTTGAGGCCCATTCTAGGAGATGGAACCCATACCTGACTATTGCGGGATATTTGTTTATGCCGTGTGAAGATGTATTGCTGTGATTGGTTTAATAGAAAGCTGAACAACCAATAGCTAGACTTCCAGGCAGGACTTCCAGACAGAGAGAGAGGAACTCAGAGAGAGAATCTAGATGTGTGGGCAACACCAAAGAGACCTGGAGGGAGTCAGTCATACATTATGGAGATAATGAGCCACGTGGCAAACTGTAGATGAACAGAAACAGGTTAATTTAAGCTATAAGAGCTAGTTGGGAACAAGCCTAAGCTAAAGGGCCAAGCTTTCATAATTTTTTGTTGTTGTTGTTTTGAGACAGAGTTTCTCTGTGTAGTTTTGAGTTTTGGTGCCTGTCCTGA
>NC_051066.1:91684804-91728863 GCF_004664715.2 Peromyscus leucopus | reverse complement strand
CACAGGAAAACTTCTGGCTACAAGCAGGATTGAGGAACGTTAATCTGGAAGAAAAGAATACCAAGAAACTACATTTGTCATCTTATTTTTAAAAATCATGCTGCCCAAAAGTAACTTGGAGATGTCCCAGCCCACTGATGAAGTGTTTTTGTTTTGCTGTTTGGTTTATTTCTCTGTTGTTTTCAGTTGTTGGGGGACAGAGTCTCACAATGTAACCAGCCCATGCTGACCTCGAAATTGCTATGTAGCTGAGGTTGGCTTCTAACTCATGTTCTTTCTCCTTCATTCTCTCAAACTCTGGGTGACAGGTATGCATCACCAAGCCCTGACCTACTAAGAGCTTAGCAGTTTAGGATATTGGTGATTAGAGAGAAATTTGTCTGAGGTCAAATAATAAGTAAGAGGCTGATTGAGGTCCTGAATGGAGATGTCTCATTTCCAGAACTGACACCACTTTTACAACAGCAAAATCTTCTGATCTGAGGCCCTTAATTCCCTGAGCAGCCTCCAGAAACCTCACAGTCCTTCTTAACCTCTTAGTCACTCTGGGGACCCAGCAGTAAATCTAGACAGGAACCAGTTTCAGTTTAATGGTGGATCAGATGTGCAGTCAGAAGAATCACAGGGAAATGGTCACCAAGTCCCTCCCTGCAGATTCCAACCAAGACTTAGACAGGACCTGCAGTCTGTGAGGATGACAAGGGTTCATATGTTCTGTATATTTGGGAAAAACTCCTACAACGTTATTTAAAATCGGGTGATGGCTCAGTGGATAACGGCACTTACCACTAACCATGAGAGTATGAGTTCGAACCCACCCGGACCCCACATGTTGGAAGGGGAGAAATCATTCCTGAAAGTTGTCCTCTGATCTCCACAAGTGAGCTGTGACATGTGTGAATACCCACAAGTACAATAAATAAATTATGATTTTTTTAGAAATTAAGTAAAATATTGCTAAAATAAATGAAATGTTTAATCCCGTTTAACCCTGATTTCTACAGACGACCCTTTAGATGTAAAGCCATAAACCTTTTCTATAGTAGGTCAGATAGAAGCAGTACAGGATTGGCAAGCTATGTGGCTTTCACTGCTACCACTCACCTTCCCATGCGGTGCAGAAGTTGCTGTCACACAGAGAGAGAGAGAGAGAGAGAGAGAGAGAGAGAGAGAGAGAGAGAGAGAGAGAGGTGGGGGGAGGGAAGGGAAATAGATATCTTCTAATAAAACTTTACAAAATCAATTAGAGGGAGAGGCTCGGCTTGAACAATACTCTATACTTCAATGACTCCTTGCTGTAGCAGGCTAGTCTCCAGATTTACAGTCACATCATTTACCAATATTTGCCTATAAAATATAAAAGCAAAAATTAAGGATGAGTTGTAAAATGGTGGTTTGCGAAGTGTGGTAGCATAGGCGGTGTAAGTACATGAACATTTCAGGAGTTCCGTAAGTGGATACTAGACGGAAAGCAAAGGATAACCAGACTACAACCCACAGCTCCAGAGAGGCTAGTTAACAAGGAGGTCCCTGAGAGGGCTGCATGGATCGCCTTGGGAAGGGGAAAGAGATGAGATCCACATGAGTAAACGGGGTGGGGGTGGGGCAACAGAGGGGAAGGGGTGGGGAATGAGAACTTGAGGGAATAGGATGGCCAAGCTGGGGGAGGGATGGAGTCGGGGAGCAATGAAAGAGATATATTGGTAGAGGGAGCCACTATGGGGTTAGGGAGAAACTGAGTGCTAGGGAAATTCTCAGAAATCCACAAGGATGACTCTAGCAGCCTAGACTACTAGCAATAGTGGAAATGGTGCCTGAACTGGCCTACCCTGGTAATCAGATTGGTGAATACACTGTCATCATAGAGCCTTCATCCAGTAACTGATGGAAGCAGATGCAGAGATCCACAGCCAAGCATCAGGCCAAGCTTTGGGAGTCCAGTCGAAGGGAAGGAAGAGGGATTCTATGAGCAATGGGGATCAAGATCATGATGGGGAAATCTACAGAGACAATTGAGCCAAGCTCGTGGGAACTCAGGAACTTTTGACCGACAGCTGTGGAACCTGCATGGGACCAGACTGAACCCTCTGCATACAGGAGACAGTTGTGTAGCTTGGTCTGTTTGAGGGGCCCCCTGGCAGTGGGATCAGGATCTATTCCTGGTGCATGAGCTGGCTTTCTGGAGTCCATTACCTATGGCAGGACTTGCTCAGCCTAGATGCAGAGGGGAGGGGATTGGTCCATTGTCAACTAAATGTAGCATGCTTTGCTGAGTCCCCATGAAAGCCCTTACCCTTTTGAAGGAGGGGATGGGGGGTGAGTTGGCAGGGGAAGGCTGGAGAGGAGTGGGAGGAGGGATGAGTGGAGGATCTGTGGTTGGTATGTAAAATAAATTTTAAAAATTCTTAAATTAAAAAAAAATAAATTTCAGGAGTTCAATGTCAACCTCGGCTGTATAGTGAACTGAAGGATCATTTGGGCTACTTGTCTCATAATAAAAAATAGTATCAACAGAAACATAAAGTGATGACTTATTTAATCTCATATAGCAAAATTATGCTTAAGTTGTTGCTGACATTGGTTTAATGGCAGCATATAAATGTTGAAAGCTTTATGAGAACCTCCTTTGCATCATTGTCTAAATTGGAGCTAAATTCAGCTTGCCATGCCTGAAATCAAGGGACTTCTGCCAGAAAAGAATCAGAGCAGATAGTAGGGGCCAGGGACACAGACAGCTGAGATGTCTTCCCATGGAAGAAGGGCTACAGACGTACATTCATCTGCCATCACCCACAGAGACTCTCCTCTAAGACCCCTTTGCAGATACTAAGATGCATGGGTGAGCAAACTATGGAGTTCCATAGTATAAACACATCCTCCTATAGACTCAAAACCATCTCTAGATGATTCTAGATGATTTACATTACTCATGCAATGTAAATACTGTATAGGTAGTTTACTGAGTAGGAACTAACAACTAAAATGAACCTAAGTGTGCTGAAGACAAGCATGACTTTTTTTGGACTATTTCTACCAACAATAGTTTGAGTCCAACATGGAACCTGTGAACATGGAAATCTGACTCTAGAACTTTTAGACAGCCAACTAAAAGTATATGCCACTCCTTTGGCAAGCCACAGACAACCTATATAGGAAGTTCATATAGGTGTCATCCTTCCCCCTGAAGAAGTAAACACAAAGCTGCAGGTTACTTCCATAACTAGATCAAAATCTAGTATCTCCGTATATTTGATCTTCTTTATTTGGTCCAAAGATACTTTCATGTTTTATTTTTATCTATTTATATAATTTTGTTTTATTTATTCAGTTGACAGTTATCACTACAGCTCAGGTTCACGGTCTTCCTCTGTATGCACCACTATACCCAGTTCAGATCACATCTTATAAATATGGAAGATTCTCTAAGAAAAACCAGACTCTCTCCTTCCAAAATACCTAATATATAATGATTGAAAATTCAAAAATAAAAACTTTTAATAACTTGCCCTCTCAGTGGAGAATCTCTGATTGGTCAGCCTCTCACTTCCTAGTTCTGTCATTTATGAAATGCTCCCTATGTTCCTTCCATGGCCTGAGGTAAGTAAGATATAATATTCCTTATTAATCACTTTCAATGCCTATATCTGAAGTGGGTATTCGGGAGAAAGTTTTTGCTAGTCTTAGCAGTCACCACATATTTATACAAGTTTGTATAATTAGGGGTTGTCTTTGGGGTTGGGCAATTACATGCCATTGTTGGCAAACCTTCCGGTATCTTTCACAGTAAAGTGCCTCTCAAAAATTCAGTAGATCTATGCATTTGCTTCTGGTCGAGTCTCTGCATTAGTAACCACAGCTAAAGATCTTGTCTAGACACAGTCTTTGAGGCTAAGAATTCTTGTCGCCTCCTTCTAGACCCCATACTCTTCCAAATCCTCCAGTATTTAACTCACACAATTAGGGCTTTGTGTTGGAAAGCTCTGGCTTTATCAGTCTTAAGAGTACCACTTTCCCACCTCTGCTTGTATTAACTTGGACTACCAAAGACTTCTTCAGCCCTGCAAGACTTCAAAGAATGAGATTCCATTCATTTGGGCCAAAGGTCATACATACCTGGGAAGGACTTTCCTAAAGACAATCATACCTTCCCCTTCTTTGATTACAGGTTAGCTATCTAGCTTAAGTTTGCATTTCATTATAGGATATTTTTTTCTAATAGCCATTAAAATAAGCCAATACATGTAAACACCCTAAATGTTTCTCCCCATTTTCCACCCCACTGCAACTCTCAATGTATAGTCAAAGACAGATGTGCCAACAAAATGCTTAAATGTTTGTTATGGTAAATGCTTCCAGTTTAAGGGAGATGGGTCCTCAAGCTCCATCCTGACCACCCATTTTAAGTTTTGTTGTTGTTGTTTTTTTTTTTAATCTGTTTCCACTTTTAAAACCCAAAATCTCTGTCAGTCAGATATGCTGACAGCTACAGTTCTACTAACTAACTGTAATTACTTGGGGGTGGTTCATGTGTTCCTCAAAGTTCCATTGTGGTTGAAATCTTGCTCCACAGGGTGGCTGTACTTGGTGGTGGTGTGGATTTTTAAAGAGGTATGGCCCAGTGGGAGGCTCTTAGGTTATTCAGATATATTCTGAGGGGCATTATCACTCAAACAAACCTGGACTTTCTCTACTTCTAGTTCAAATGGTGATTATCTGTTTGTGCTGGCTCAGCACTCCCACCACTGTTACCACACCACAAGGAAGGAACAGCCTCACCAGAAGAGTCTATGTTGAGCTGTTTGTACTTTGAATATAAAGATCTCCCAACCTGTAAGCTCAATAAACCTCTCCTTATTAAGGAAAAATAAATAATCAGTATTGTTGTAGAATATTATTTTAAGATGTGCTACATTTGTTTATACTGTGGAACATTTGTTTAATGATGCAAAGATGTGTTGCATTCTTTTATGTTGCATTTGTTTAACTCTGTGAAGCTGTGTTACTTTGCCTGTCTAAAACAACTGATGGTCTAACAAAGAGTTGAATGGCCAACATTGAGGCAGAAGAAAGGACAGACAGGGCTGACCAGCAGAGAGAATAAATAGAAGGAGAAAACTAGGAGGAAGAAGAAAGAGCAAGAGAACAAGGAAAGGAGGATACTAGGGGCCAACCACCCAGCCACACAGCCAGCCACAGAGTAAGAGTGAAAGTAAGATATACAGAAGAAGAGGAAAAAGCCCAGAGGCAAAAGGTAGATGGGATAATTTAAAGTTAATAAAAGCTGGCAAGAAACAAGCCAAGCTAAGGCCAGGCATTTATAATTAAGAATAAGCCTCTGTGTGTGATTTATTTGGGTGCTGGATGGTGGACCCTCCCCCCAAAGAGCCAAAAGATTAAGAGTGAAAAACAACCAACAACAAAGCATCAGGTATACTATTGTTAGTGTGTGGGTGTGTATGTTATTACATATGTGGTCATCTATGCCACCTCATGCATGAAGAGATCAGCGGACAACTTTGAGTAATCAGTTCTTTCCTTCAACCTGTATTGGGCTCTGAGGATCTAATTTAGGTCTTCAGGCTTTCACAGCAAGCTGATGAGCCATCTCCCTGCCCCCATGCCAGGTATTGTGAACAGTGACATGGGTCAGCAGGACTTAATCAGCATCTCTGTGGTCCTTTTAGCTCCTTTTCATGGTCACAAGGAAATGTCCCACCTTCATACTACAGGCAAAGGAAAAAGTGACAAGTGTCACCCAGAGCACTTCCTTCAGCTCAGGTCTGTTAAGAAGGAGAGTTTTTCTCAAACTATCCGGATAGATTTCTACTTACATCTCACTGGCCAGAACACATACTCTCTCTCTCTCTCTCTCTCTCTCTCTCTCTCTCTCTCTCTCTCTCTCTCTCTCTCACACACACACACACACACACACACACACACATACACACACACACACACACACATACACACACACACACACACACACACACACACACACACACACACCTACAGGCCCATGACTGTGCATCCCAGTGATGGAATGGAAGGCTCTTTGTTGGAGGAGAAAGTTGGGAGTGGATCAGGAAGACGTCCTGGTAGCAAACAATAATATCTGTGGGAATTCTATCAGTAGTACCACCCACAATACTGTACCCAACAGAGGGGATGGAAATCTAAGTGGAAAAAAAATTAATTAAAATAAAAATAAAGCCTCCTGAACCTTTTCTCATGATGCCACCCATTACACACTGCACTCAGTGGAGCTGGAGCTGCAGAAAAAAATCCAGAAACAAGAGAAATCAGTTTTCTATTGCTGCCTAACAAATGGTCAGCTGGAAAACACACACACACACACACACACACACACACACACCACCCTTCTAGTTTTTCATGGTCTGAAGACTTCTAATTCCAGGGACTATTTCTCCTGCACCAGAACTCACAAGGTTAAACCAAGACTGCGCTCTGGGAAGAATTCATTTATGGGCTATGCATACACTTGGCAGAGTCGAGGCTCTCCTGATGAGGACTGAGGATCCCTCTTTGCTTGGAGGTTGTCATGTCATGCACATCTCCAAAAGGCTGCTCTCTGATCCTTGCCTTGGTTTTTTCCAAATTCAGAGAGCAGCAGACTTGTCGAGTCTTTCTTTTGGTATAAATCTCTGAGTTAATATGAATGTACGTAGGTGAGGGCTACTCTAATCCCTGCTCCCCGAAATGTGCTGGCTAGCTTTATATCCATTTGATAGAAGCTAGGGTCATTTTGGAAGAGGGAACGTCAACTGAGAAAATGCTCCCACCAAACTGGCCCGTGCTCAAGCCTGTGATGTATTTTCTTGATTGATGATTGATGTGAAAGAGCCCAGCTCACCGCGGATGGTGCCACCCTGGCTGGTGGTCCTGGGTGCTGTAAGAAAGCAGGCTGAGCAAGCCCTGAGAAGCAAGACAGGAAGCAGTGACCCTCCTTGGTTTCTAGTCTCATTCCTACCCTCTGTTTGTGACCTGACTTCCCTCAGCGATGGACTGTGAGTTGCAAGTATAAGATGCAATAAACCCTTTTTCTCCCAAAGTTGCTTTTGATCATGGTGTTTCATCACAGCAAGAGAAACCCTAATGAAGACACCCCATGTTATAGTCTACAGATTAACTACCATAATTATGTCTCCAAATTCTGTTTTGCAGTGTAAAGTACTAGATGTACTGGAGGAATGCTAGTGGGCAAAAGGTCACAGAGCCATTTTGAAATTCTGTCTGTCACAGTCAGGGTCACCCCGGCTAAAATCTGAAGTGATATCATTCATTGATTAGAGACAATTAGATTACTTCATCCAATTTTGAGATGATCAAATTTGTTTCCAAGGTGTCTATTTTAGAAAATTTAAAAAGAAAGCTGAAAGAAGAAATGAAATAAAAAATGTTTCTGTAAGGAATATTTTCAGGTCAAAACTTTAGAGAATAAAAGTTTTAAATATAGCTGGGCATGGTGGCACACAATTTTAGTCCAGCACTCAGGAGGCAGAGCCAAGTGATTTCTGTGAGTCCAGGCCAGCCCTACACAGAGAGATCCTGTCTTTAAAAAAAAAAAAAAAAAAAAAAACTGTTTTGCTACACAGCATGTCACCTGTTTTGGATGATAAATATACTGTGTTAGCATGCATGGGGAAGCGTACCTGTAATGCCAGCCCTCCAGACACACAGGCAAGTGTCAGAAGTTCAAGGTCATCCTTTAGTGTTGCACAGCAATTTCCTCTGAGCTGAAATTCCCTCTCAGATGGGCTGCTGCTTAAGATGCAGGAAACCTACTAGACTCAGGAGGTAAACAAAACTCACAGGTTTCAGGAAGCTCCTAAAACTTACAAGGCTCACAGCCCCAACCCCTCTGTCCCCTGCTCCAGAGATGTTATATATGCAGTGGCCGCTGCAGGCCAGAGGAGACTGAGCCGAACTGCCTGCAAGCCGCACCACCAGCCCCAGAGATGCAGCTTTCATGTAGCATCAATCCGACTGGGATGGGCTTTTTGATGTTGTGGCTTCCTTTGAATTATTGGCACATGAGTCAACCTCTCGCCACACTCCTGGAAGTACCCCAGTAAACTCACTGGTTCACTAAACTGAATTTGGGTGGAACTCTTTCTCTGGTCTCTCATAAGTGTCCTAGATGTTTGTTCATGTCTCCCCAGGAAAAGTCACACAACACTTGCCTAGGCAGCAAATTCCAGGCAAGCCTGGGCTACATGAGACCCTGCCTAAAGGGGCCATGGGTTGGGGGCAAGGAGCATGGAGAGGGCCGCTTATCAACAGAAAATAAAATGTTTTTCTTATTCCAATTAAATAACTAGAAAAAAGTAAATATAACCGGTCTGCAGGGCTGAGAAGATGATTGGTGAGAAAAGGAACATATAGTTGAAATGTACAGAGTGGAGAATGTGCTCATATTTTCAAATGTCTGAAAAGCTGGTGTGGGTATGCTGCACATGGGCTATAACATGTTGCCTGTTACACGTAACCTGTTAGGTGTTAAGACAGGAGGATTATAGAGACACTGTCTCAGGTGAGGAAGGTGGAGAGTGATAGAGCGAACACCAGATGTTTTCCTTTGGTCCCCTTACATGTATACTGTTGGACACACACACACACACACACACACACACACACACACACACACGAGGAAACAACTATCTTTAAAAAGATTATCAGTCTGAAGTCACCAGCACAAACGGGTCGCATTTCCAAAGGCTGGGCTTGTCAAAGAAACACGCGCCTTGAGCAAAGATTTCCAGCTCACTGTAGTGAACGCAGCACACAAGAGGAAGCTCTCCCCGGGAGGCAGGCAGAGCCCAGTGGCCCGACCCTGTGCTTCCCAGAGCCAAGGTCAGAGAGCCAAAGTCTGGGGGACAGACAGGGTTAAGAGTGGGGAGGCCAAGGGGACAGTACAGGCACATTGCTGAAGGAACCAGAGACACAAGAACTGACCCAACTCTGAATGCCAGAACATTTCAAACAGCCCCTAACACTTCACCTTCCCCAATCTCACAGGAAAACACAGGCTGTTACTTCCCCAGAGAATCGGGCTGCAGTGTGACCTTTGGGAAGCCCCTCTCCCTGCCCTTTGAATTACTACATTTGAGTAAGTTGTGCTTTCTGGGATTTTCCCTGGTCCTGCACTTCTCTAAGCATATGAGCCATTTTCCCAAGAACAAATTTCCTAAGTTATCCTCATCCTCTAACGAGTTTCTCTGTAAATCCCCCTCACACCTACACACACCCACTCACTCCCTTCCATGTCCACCATGGCCTAAGTTTAAACATACTTTTAGAGTGGTTTTTGCTCCAGTATGTATTCCATAATGTGGAGGGAATTTCTGGACTTTTTACAGCCTTTAAGCTTCCATTACCAAGGGCCTGTTCCTTGGTATTTTCATATATATATGAAAATCTATATATCTCCTGAGGGTGTATGTGTGTGTGTGTGTGTGTGTGTGTGTGTGTGTGTGTGTGTGTGTGTGTGGTTTCCCTCAGAGCTCCAAATCTTGCCATGAAATTCCCAGGACTACCCATAAGTCTTTCCTCCAACGTTCTGAAGATCCATTTACCTAAGAGAACACTTACCTTGCAAGTCAGACTGAAGGGAGTGAACCACTATTGGTTCTGTGGGATGCATCGTCCATTCCCAGGCACTCCTTAAATAAATGCCCCCCCCCCCAAGCTATTGAAATGAAGCAAAAGAAGTGAAGGCAACTGGCATTTGGGAGACAAGGCAGATATTGGCAGAGCACTGACAGCTCACTCTGGGAAGTGAGAAGGAGAAGAGAAGGACCAAGGTGTGAGACTGCCGACCAATGGAGAGTGTTGTGGCTGAGATGGGCCTTGTCTCCCAGTGGTCTGGGTGCTGAAAACTTTCATCCTAGACAGTGTAGTAGGGGTGGAACCTCCAAGAGGTGGAGCATATTAGGTCACAGGAACTGCAGCCTCAGGAATGGATTACCATGCATGTCAGGCCTGGTAGGAATGGATTAGTTAGTTCTACCTTGAAAGCAAGTTGTACAAAGAGAGCAAGGTCTTCGCAGTCTGGTTCATCCTGTAGCTAGATCATCATGTGACCTCTGTCTGTCCCTCTCACTACTTTCTGCCATGACGTCATCTACGATGTTGTGATCTAACCAAGGAGGCCCTGACCAAGATCTAGTAAACAGGACCGCCCAATGTTAGGCTTTCAGTTCCCCAAAGTGTTTTCTAAAATGCGCCTTTTTCCCGGACGAATTCCATAGCCTTGCGTGTTTGGTTAGAGCAATACAGAAAAGGCTAAGACAAGAGGGAAACCACTTCAACAGAGAAGTGCTGTGTGGAAAACCAAAATCTGTTCCTCTCAGCCAGAAGCCATGGATCCATTGAAACAGCCTGCCTTGGAGCTTTGTCTTTTAAAATCCACTGTACATTGATTTTTCTGTCATTAAGACTCACGGCCATGTTATTAAGCCCAAGGGAGTTTGGTCTACTGTGCCTGTGTCTCTATGGAATGCATCGTTCATTCTCAGGAACTCTTTAAATAAGTGCTGGCCTCTGAGCTATTTCTTGATTTCACTTGCATATCTTTTTTTAACCCACACATTAAAAAGAGGACCCAGAAAAATTTACAGAGCCAGTATGTATTTGAATACTAGGCAAGGGTGAGGATTATTGCATTTTTCAGAAGCTAGCGAAAATAGTACTGAGCAATGAATGATGCTAGATGTAATCTAACGACTCGGGTGTTTTAAGAGATAGATGCAAAAAAAAGCATGGTGGGGGAAGGAAAAATCATAGAGTTGTGGCTTTTTATTATTTTAGAATCAAGGGGAACCCAAATAGAAAAGAGATAAAAGTGTGGGTTAGGTCTCGTAATCCAGCACTAGGAAGATGTAAGCAGTATTGTCAGGAGTTTGGGGCCATCCTGGCCTTTGGAGTGAGATCATGTCTTCAGAAATAAATCAATTAATATGATAAAGGAATTCAAAGCTCCTTGGAATAAAGCAATGGGACGCCGGCCCCACCTCACGTCTGGTCTCCGTGCATCCCTACGTTGGTCTTAACTCAACTTACAAAGATCCTTAGAGCAAAGTTTGGAAATCACAAGTTGAAAACACAAGAGCTAATTGCCCAGAAATTTGAAGGCATGTAAGTTATACAACCTTTTGATTTCTGACTAACATGTAGGAACGTTTCTCAAAAGTCACCTCAAGTCCAAAGTCTTTCCTCAGGGGCTCCAGTGACAGAGAGGGCAGAATGCCAACATCAAGGCATCCAGTGAGTGGGATAAAGAAATCAACATACTTAGCCATACACAAGAAAATCTGTGTCAAGAATTGAGTGTGTTTTCTTCTCCACAGTGAGCGAAACTAAATCTGAGAAAGAAAAATAAAATGTGAGAATGTCCCTGGTTGCCTTGTTTATTTTTTGCACTGTTGAATAATACATGTATACTTATACATATGGATATATTTGCAAACCACCTTCATTCTTTGTGGAATGCCATGAAAAATGAGGTAGCAAAGATGTTCTAATGATAAAATGGAAAAGAGAGGAAGACATTTTGGGTGAAAGATAAAGATCCAGGGTGAACATGATAAAACCTGGGGAATTCAGTCACTCATTCATCTCATTCATGAGATACTTGTTCAACATCAACTTTGTATGAAGGACCTACAGCCAGGCCTTGGGGATTCAGTGATGAGTTCTGCCTGGTAGAGGTACTGGGAGTCTCCACATCTGAAAAAAAAAAAAAAAGACCAATAATAGTAACCACCCCCTCGGGGTACTGTGAGGATGAAATGAGGTCATCTGTGTAAATGGCTGCCTTAGCTACTTTAATCAACCTTTTTATGTGGGGGATGGAGGTTCGTTTCCTTTCTGATATGTCCATCTGAATTAGCTGTAGAAAAAAAATGAGACTTGGCCATTTGAAAACACCCACACTTATGCTTATCTTGAGCTAGCTGCTCATGCTAATAGCAACAGAACATTTCTTTTCTTATTCTTAGTTTGAGAAAGCCTGAAGCAGCAGGACATGGTGGGACATATGTATAATCCCAGCACTGGGAAAGTACAGGCAAGAGGATCAAGAGCTCAAACCAGCCTTAGTTACAAAGCAAATTGGAGGCAAACCTGGGCTCCATAAGATCTTGTCAAAAGAAAACAGAAAAACCCTGAAGCAAGCAGAGTATGTGCACATATCTGTATATTAGGGAGCATTGTGTAAAAGACAGGAGGATTGAGAGTTTCAAGCTAACCTGGGCTATATCATCATAGTGAGCCCCTGTCTCAAAATCTGAATACTAATAGGAAGCCTGAAACCACAGATAGGGGGTTTGTGTTGTTGTTACTCAATGAGGTAATGTGTGGGTGTATAGAGTGTTTGAAACAAGGAAGAACATGGAAAATGAAGGTCACAGGAGTCTGCAAGACAACTCAAAAGCAGCCATTAGGTTCAGGACAATGCATTAATTACCCGTAACAATTTGTTGTTGTTTGTTTTGCTTATTTTTTTTCAAGACAGGGTTTCTCTGTGTAGCCCTGGCTGTCCTGGAACTCACTCTGTAGACCAGGCTGGCCTCCAACTCAGATATCTGCCTGCCTCTGCCCCCCAAGTGCTGGGATTAAAGGTGTGAACCACCAGAACCCAGCTATCCACACCAGTTACTAAACAAGGAAAGACATTTCACTAAGCAGAAGGATCCCAATCTCGAGTCCACTCGACAAGTTGAAACACATTCCTAAAATCAGCACCAGGAATTGGCCCTTGTGGGGTGAGACCCCAGGTATACCTGGGTCTCCATCAGGCCACCTGGCAAGGGCAACAGTCCATAATCTAGATGAATATAGGCACAGGACAACCACATTAAGATTTTAATAAATAAATAAAGAAAAGCAGTCATTTGAGGCAAAGGAGTCAGAAAAACAAATAAAATAACCCAAAATAACCCAATCAATCCTAACCAGTTTGCTGTGGCCTGCTGTCCTACTTTTTTGTTTTTCTTTTACTGTTTAGGTTGTTGGTTACCTTTTTGTTTTTTGCTGTCGTTTTGTTTTGTTTTGGTGGGTTGTTTTGGTTTTTCTGGTTTGGGTTTTGGTTGATGTTGGGCCGATGGAAATGTGGTAGTTTTTTGAAACAGGTCTCCCCACATAGCCCTGGCTGGCCTAAAACTCACTACTTAGGCCACACCACTCACCAACTCTGAATGTGTGGTCATCCTCTGGGCTCTGCCTCCTGAGTGTTGCAAGAACAAGCATGCTCGCCTTTGTCTCCTGTCCTTCATTTTAATGATTTTTTTTCCTGGTGAGAAAGTGTTTCCTTGTGGGAGAAATGACTTATGACACAAGGAAGGCCCTCGATTAGTAACCAGTAGCTCCCCCTGTAACCGTAGTGTAGACTTGTGCCTTTCAGCAAACTTCTGGAAAGGTCTACTTAAAGCTGTGGTTTCGTTTCAAAAGAAACCAAGAAACGGGATGGGTGGGTGGGAAGCCACAGAGAAAAATCTCTTTCTTCTGTCTTCACTCGACTCTTCGCCGTGAAGTACCAGGTATGGTGGTCCACACCTGTGAGCCCAGCACTCAGCCTGAGGCAGTTGGGTGGTTCGAGGAGGTAAGTTCAAGGCAGATCTATGTTCCACAGCCAGACATTGTCTCAAAGTTTCGAGTTCAGCAAAACTAGTTTCTACAAGGCTAACGACTGCTCAATGATTTGAGAGTAAGCAACCCGTTTCTCCCGTTTACTTCAGCTGTGACTCAGTGAAATGTGGACAAGGATTCA
The DNA here is from genome assembly GCF_004664715.2 of Peromyscus leucopus. Taxonomy (NCBI): domain Eukaryota; kingdom Metazoa; phylum Chordata; class Mammalia; order Rodentia; family Cricetidae; genus Peromyscus; species Peromyscus leucopus. Next base: position 91,715,077 of record NC_051066.1, on the reverse strand, counting down.
AAAACAAAAAAAAAACCTTCCTTGGTGCCCTGAACTGTTTATGAAGACTTGAAAAGGGGGCCAGCCCACATCACATCTGATGTGCTTTCAGGGACTCACCATGCAAATCACAGGCCCATATTAATACAAAACTGAGGCTAAGGGAAATAAATATCCATGTTTATATGTTGATTGTCTGTTCCAGATGAAAGCAATTTATTAAAAGATTTTGGGGAGAAGAATCTGTGTTTCCATGATAAAACAGAAAAGATTTCTGGGAGACGGGTAGCATGAGCAGTGTGCCGTGATTCTCAGTGACTCGGCCCAATTCAGATGCTTTCAGCATGGAAGGCACATCCTTGAGACGCCTGAGGAGTGTCACCATCTGCTCAGCTAAACTGGAGTCAACATAATAGTTCCCACATGTGAGGGGTTTTGTTTGAATTTGCCCAGCAGAAATTAATCTTTTCCTAGTCAAAATGTTTTCCTGTGACCACAGTCAGAGGGAGTTAACAGACTCTCTCTGGGTTTTGTTTATTTGTTTTTTTGTTTTGTGGTGCTGTGGATTGAAGCCAGGGCCTCATGCATGCCAGGTAAACATTCTACTGCTGAGCTACCTCCCAGCCTGAAAACTCCGTTTCGATCCCACCCCTGTCCTGACCCATTCCCCACCACTAAATTGTTATGCACTTTAAATGCTTTATTTTACTTGGGGTGTGTATGTGTGTGCGTGCGTGCGTGTGCGTGTGCGTGTGCGTGTGCGTGTGCGTGTGCGTGTGCGTGTGCGTGTGTGTGTGTGTGTGTGTGTGTGTGTGTGTGTAGACAGATACCACAAACTACAGCATTCACGTAAAGGTCAGAGGACAACTTTTTGGCGTTGTTTCTCTTCTGTCTTTTGCTCTTCTGCTCTGAGTACTCCAACCTGGATCATCTTCAATTTTCTTAAGAATTCTCTGGTCTCTGCTTCCCATCTCACCATAGGAGGGCTAGGATTACAAATGTTAGCCCCACATGCAGCTTTTTATGAGATCAGGGGATCAAACTCAAGTCACCAGGCTTGCATGGCAAGATTTTTGCCTGATGAGCAAATCATAACCAGTTTAGGTTTCTTAATACTTAAAACCACTCTGAAACTACTTTTTGTGACTACAGAGTCCTGTGTCTCTTCACTTTCCTCATCAGAAGCCCCATCATCAATTTTAGTCAAAGCCAGTAATACTATCATCCTGGATATCATCACACTCTTGGCAATGCCACACAAGCCCATCATCCTCATCCCTCCTGTTCACCTCCCATCCTCTGATTATGCCCCTAGCAACCAGCCTGCGGTCAGCCTATCAAGGCCTAGCTCTGTGCCTGGCACCATGTCAGATACAAAGGGACATGGGTAATAGTCTTAGGCATGCTCTCTGCCCACAAGAATCTCAAAAACTTGTCAGAAATAGGAGGGAACAACTTGAAGATATTATAATGAAAACATCCACTGTGACATGGTGAAGAAAATGACGATGATGATGATGAGGGTGGTGATAAAGATGGGAGTGGGGCATAACTCCATTGTTTCCCTGTATCTTCCAAATTTGTAGATGTTGCTCAGAAAGAAGAGAGGGGACTTTTAAATCTCTTTAGTTAAAAGTCTAGCTCATAATTTTAGCAGTCCCTTTAAGTCATGTTCAATTATATAACACTCACTTCCAAAACATCTTAACTCTTAGAAAATCATTCCCTCACCCATTAGCTGTTTTGTAGCTCTGGGCAAAGCTTGGTCCATCTGTGATCTTTGATAAAAATCATTAACACTCTAAAAATGTAGATTTATTCCTACCTAGTTCTAATACCCATAAAGAGGTGGTATAACAGATGTGCTGAGAGGCATTTTGTTATTTTTAGACAGTTAACTTGAAAGCTAAGAAAGATATACATTAGAATAACTGTTGTTGACTGAATTGTGTTTCCATGTTAATTCACATGCTGAAGACCTAAGTTCCAATACCCAGTCTGTAACTATATTTGTATATGGGGGTCTTTAAAAAGAGTTTAAGCTAAAATGAGTCAGTGACCTGGATCTTAATCAATGTGGCCAGTGTCCTTATGGAAAGAGGAAATTTGTACACTATTAAGGTTGAATATGAATATCCCTCACAGGCTCCTATTTGGAATGTTAGATCGCTAGCTAGTCCCACTATTTTGGATGATTAAGGACACTTTAGGACGTGGGGCCTAGCTGTAGAAAATAGGTCAGCAGGCCAGGTCTTTATGGGGTATATTATCCCTAGCCCCTTCCTGCCTTGCTTGATGACTCCTAATCAGCCATGATGTCTGTCACATACTCTCACTACTGTATTATTCTGTTCAAGTACATGAGTCTAGTCTACCATGGACTGAACGCTTTGAAACCATAAGCCAAAATAAAGAACCCCTGTCCCTAAGCTGTTTTGGTAAGATGTTTGATCATACCTACACAAAAAATAACTAACAGATACATACAGGTGCAGAGGGAAGACTACCAAAGGAGAAGATGGCTACCTCTAAGCCAAGGAGAGAAAATGCAAAAGGAACCAGCCCTGAAGATACCTTGGCCTCAGCAAGACTTTTGAGGAGGTAAAGTTTTGTTGCAGCCATCCAATCTGTGGTAGCTCATTATGGCAGGCCCACCAAATACAACAAGTAGACTCTGTAAGTATTTCTCCATGGATCGTACAAGAAAAAAGAACTTAGGTCTATGACTCTGTGGTAGTTTGAATGTAATTGGTCCTCATAAGCTCATGTGGTGTGGCACTATTAGGAGGTGTGGCTTTTTTGGAATAGGTATGGCCTTGTTGGAGAAAGTGTGTCACTTTTGGGGATGGGATTTGAGGTTTCCTATGCTCAAGATACCGCCCAGTGTCACAGTCCATTTTCCTGTTGCCTTCTGATCAAGACATAGCCAGCACCATGTCTGTCTGCTCCCTGCCATGATAATAATGGACTGAACCTCTGAAACTATAAGTCAGCCCCAATAAATATTTTCTTTTATAAGAGTTGCCATGGTGTCTCTTTGCAGCAGTAGAAACCCTAACTAAGACAGACTCGTATTGACATTTGTTATTTTATACATTTCAGTGGTGCCTGGGGTAATTAATATTTGATAATATTTATTGAGCTAATGAATTAACATTATAATTTTTAGCTAATTCAAGATACAACTTCAACTATTCATAGTGCTGCATGCTTATAATCAAGTACTTGGGAGGTTGAGACAGGAGGATTACTAGTTAAAGGATAGTCTGGCTACATAGTAAGCTGCTGTGGGATGTTCTGTATGTCCTGTGGGAGCCCTTCTTGGGTTCTTTTGTGGCGTTACCCAGCAGGTCCGCATAGAGGATGATTAGGACCATGGGCCTGAGTGCAGGTGTCTGAGATGGTCTGCACTTGGCTGTGCTGGGGGATGGTCTGTATGTCAAGTTGTTCTGATTGATCAATAAATAAAACCTGATCGGCTGTGGCTAGGCAGGAAGGATAGGCGGGACTAACAGAGAGGAGAAATAAAAGGACAGGAAGGCAGAAGGACTGACTGCCAGATGCCGCCAGCACAAGAAGCATGTGAAGATGCTGGTAAGCCACGAGCCACGTGGCAAGGTATAGATTTCTAGAAATGGGTTACTTTAAGATATAAGAACAGTTAGCAAGAAGCCTGCCACGGCCATATAGTTTGTATGCAATATAAGTCTCTGTGTTTACTTGGTTGGGTCTGAGCGGCTGTGGGACTGGCGGGTGACAAAGATTTGTCCTGACTGTGGGCAAGGCAGGAAAACTCTAGCTACAGTAAGCCTCTGTTCTGAGGGGAAAAAATGCATTCTGTTAACCCAAAGAGAACATGAACCTGAGAAATTTAACCTGAGAAAATTAACTCACTTATTATTAAAAAATTATGTGCAGGGCTAAAGAGATGCCTCAGAGGTTAAGAGCACTAGTTGCTCTTCCAGAGGACCTGAGTTCAATTCCCAGCAACTACATGACAGCTCACAACTGTATGCAACTCCAGTTCCAGGGAATCTCACACCCTCTCACAGGCAAAACACCAATGCACATTTAAAAAACAAAAATCATATGCAGGACTGGAGAGATGGCTCCATGGTTAAGAGCACTGGCTGCTCCTGCAGAAAACCCACATTCAGTTCCCAGCAACCTCATAGTGGTTCACAACCTTCTTTTATTATTACTATTACTATTATTATTATTATTATTATTAAATTTTTTAAATTTATTTTCTACACCAACTACAGTTTCCCTTCTCTTCTCCTCCTGTTCCCTCCCTTCACCTCCCTTCTACACCTCCCCCCAACCACTCTTCCTCCTTCTCCATTCAGAAAGGGTAAGGCCTCCCATGAGAGTCAACAAAGCATGGCATATCAAGTTGAGGCAAGACCAAGCTCCTCTCTGCTTCATCAAGGCTGAGCCAGGTATCCCACCACAGGAAATAAGTTCTAAAAAGCCAGATCATGCTGGAGGGACAGATCTTGGTTCCACTTCTAGGGGCCCTACAAATAGACCAATCTACACAACTGTCACCCACATGCCAAGGGCCTAGGTCAGCCCCATACAGGCTCCCTAGCTGTCAGTCTAGAGTCCAAGCCACGAGCTCATGTCAGCTGTCTCTATGGGTTTCTCCATCATGATCTTGACCCCCTTGCTCATATAATCCCTCCTCGCCCTCTTCAACTGGACTCCCAGAACTCGGCCCAGTGCTTAGCTGGGCTCACAAACTTCTATAACTCTAGTTAGTTCTAGAGGATCCAACCCCCTTTTCTGGCCTCCTCAAGTACCAGGAATGAACATGATATACATACATGCAGGAGAATATCCATACACATAAAATAAAAAATAATATTTTTAAGTCATATGTACTTACATTTTAAGTGAATTTATAGAAATAGCTTAAAACTTTCAAAGATCAAAATAGCAAATAGCCGGAAAATGTATCATTTCTCTAAATGTTAATGATCCACATCAACAATATAAAAGTCTCAAATAGTAAAGAGGAAAGATTGTGGAGAAATAAAAATATTTCACCTGAATATTGATGCAAATTTCTAATATTAAGCTTCTCCCCTAAGATTTGTTTCTCAAGAGTTTTTCCTATGATCTTTTCCAAAGCACACTGAACTTGTTGGAAATACAGTCATCTTAACGTGAGGTGTTTGGACTACGACATTAGTCGCCCCATGGTTTTCAAGGGTTGATTGAGCTGATCTAGCTGGGTAGGCAGGTGTCCCCTTTCTCCATCATCGTTCTGTGTACATCCTTCCAAATCATTGAGCTCTGTCAACGACTCCCTGCCCCCTACTACAAAGGAAGACCGTGACTCAGCTAGGTGTATACAAGATGCTTCCCTCGCTTGCTAGAACCTCTTAGACAAGCTTTCAAGATAACAGTTTTCTTCATTTTCTAAATGGAAAGGGTGACCTTGCAAATCAAGGAGTATTCTTTACGACTGGGAAGCAACCTGATAAGGAAAGCAGAGACACCAAAGTGGAGACCGTTAAACGAGAAAGACAGAGAAGAGAATGGGAAAGGGACCTGTCAGGACTACAGTGCTTGAGGCTTCCGGTGATGGGTGATCTCCACTGTCAACGTAACTTTATTTAGAATCACCATGGAAACACACCTCTGAGTGTGTCTATGATTTCCAGAAAGCCTTAACTGAGGAGGGAGGACATACCATGAGTGTGGGCAGCACCATTTCACGGGCTAGGATTTGGGACTAAATATAAAGAGAAAGGCAAGCTGAGCAGCAGCATTCATCTGCCTCCCATCTGCAGGTGCAATGTGACTAGCTGCGCATGCTCCCACCATCACGCCTCCCTGCCATGATGGACTGCACCCTCGGATGGAGCCCAAATAAACTCTTCCGTAAATTGCTTTCTCAGACAGTTTGTCCTTGCGACCTTGGAAAGTAACTAACGCAATTCCCTGGTGTGTGTGTGATCTTTTTTAGAGCCTTTTCACACTATCCAAAGGGCTGCTTCCTGGAGTGTTTCCAGAATTGAACATCTTCAGCTGACTGTGTTGCCTAATTGATCAGCCTCCTCCCCGAGACCAGGATGGCTGGGCTCTCAGCAGACCTTCTCTGTCTGCGGACATACATCCTCTTCTCTTCTCTAGTTGGAAATTCACAGTGAACTTGGAACTCTCATGACTAGTTAACTTTAAAAAAAAAAAAAAAAAAAAAAAAAAAACAGTAGCTTCTCTTCTGCATAAAGGAGTAGGGGAAGGAAACTGGAAATGGAGAAGAAAGGACAGATTCTGAAGTGTTACCAAAGTAACTTCTGGGACATGATTAGGACACTTGTCCTTTATGTCAGCAACCACACATATTCTTTCTCAGGGACTACGTGTGGAGCACCTACTTCGTGCAATAGATAAGCCCTGGGGATTTAGCAGTGAGCAAAACAGACAGAAACACATCAGCCCCAGGGAACTGATACTCCATTTTTTTAAAGTAATTAAATACATAACATGCTACAAAGAACCTGGGTCTATGAAGCACGCCTATATTCCTGTTCCTATTACTTGGGAAGCTAAGGTAAAAGGACCACACTTCAAGGCCTGCATGAGCAACTTATTGAAACCTGTCTCAAAACCTGGATAAGTAAAAAAGGTCGGAGGGAATGAGCATGTATGTTGCAACCTCCCATACTGCCCCCACTATCAAGAAAAGACAAAAGAAACATACTGGATAGAACTCAATGCAATGAAGGAAAAGTAAAATGGGGGTAGAAGGATCTAAAATGTGATAACGGGTTGAACTATTAGCTTCTCTAGGGAAGGAGCTATGGATCTGCATCAGAAGACTTGGGAGAGAACACCAGATCACACCATCACTTTCTCAAAAGCCCCTGAGCTCTAGATCTTAACTGTCCAGTTTCCCAGTGAGCTGGAAGTTCCTGAAGAAGCAACATCTGCAGTGAAGGTTCTGTAGCCTGCCTAACTTCGGCTGAATGAGCAGAGCATAGTGATTGCCGAGAGCTGGGATGGTACAGGTTCAGAGCCCAGACTGTCTTGGTCTCTGGCCCTTTTTCATTGCCATGTGTCATCAACCTCTTTATTTGATCTAACATCTTCTTCACTTTCAGATAATACTCTTGGATGTAGGGTTAAGCTGGACTCACCTAGTCTCAACCCTAAATGAGAAAGTCAACCCAGAAATAATATAGATTTCCCGGACTTGCTGCAGCCTCCCTACCTGGTGACTCTATTTGTTCAGTTTATAGACAGGCCAACTCATAACTCCCTTTCCTGAGACTTATATACATGTAAACTTTCCCAAAATACAACAAATCATTTAGAATAACTCCAATTCCTGTTCACTCATATTTGACTCGGAACAAACTTTTTCAAAGCTGTGTTGGTATTTTTATATCAATACCTTTCATAGCTCTGCTCATTCTTTACTGTGGGGATTTGAGCAAATCACCTGTTTTCTGTTTTGAATGTTACTATCTTTAAGTGAGGATGACTATACTTAACTTGTAGAAGGTCGATGAATCAATACAAAGAACTCAATAAGTACTAGGTTTTAAAGATTCTCTTGGAAAAAAAATCCTTTCTGCTCTTTGACTTCAATACTGAAATGAAACTAATGATACCTCAGTGGCTTGTGGTGAGGACTAGATGAAACCCAACACAAGAGCTCCTCATGGAAGGAACAAATGTGTGGTTCTGTTCTATTGTCATAATAATAAATGCTCTGTTGTCATAGCTACTAGGTACTGCTGCTACTTTCTTAACAATTACAACTATGAAGGTTTAGACTTGACTTTACAGGCTCCATCTTAGGGAAAAGGCCCCCATCTCAGACCATCTGCTATACTCAGTTCCAGGAAGAATCTCAGGAATGTGCCATGACAACTTGAACAGATACAGGGCAGTAAAGTTTAACAAGATCCAGATAATCCTGTTCAGCGGGTTGTGGTTCCTGCCAAAAGTCTAACCCAATGGTTTCAAATGTGGTTTCATGCCCAAAGTCTAGACCAATAGTTTCAAGAAAATCACCTTGCACCATATCCCTTCTACCCAATCCCAAGTTTCCAATTCCCAGTTTGTAGTTTTTTCCCTATAAAAACTCTCTACACCTGGGCTCATGGACCCAACCACATTTCCTTCCATCTGCCATGTGGTGGCCCAGGTTGAACCTGACAATAAAAGGACCCTTATGTGTTTGCATGGGAAACCAGCTCCTTGGTGGTCTCTGGGGGTTTCTTGAAACAGGTACAACACAACAGCATCCTCATTGGGGAAATAGCCATGGGGACAAGATGGTATGACCTTGAAGGCATAAGTAGGTATCCAATCTTGGTATAAAAGAAAGGAGAGATAAGTAAGAACCTCTGGACTTGGGGCTCGGGATGTAGCTCATTTGGTAGAGTGCTACTCTATCATCCACAGAGGCATAGGTTCAATGTCTGGTGCTGCATAAACCAGGAGGCCGAGGTAAGAGAGTCAGAAATTCAAGTCGGCTTCAGCTCCATAGCAAGTGTAGGGCTAGCTTGGGCTTCATGAGACCCTATCTGAGAAGAAGGAGGAAGTGGGGGCAGGGAAAGGCAGTAAAGGGGGGAATAATGAGAAGAACAAAGAAAAGGAAAAAAGAGGGAAGGGGAAGAGGAGGAGACCTCAGCAGCAAGGAGCATAGTGGCACTGAGAAGGAAGGGAAGGAGAGGAAGTGTGGGAGGAGTTACTACAAATGGGGATCTCACAGGGTGAGAGAATTGTGGATAGTCTCTAAGGAGGAGCCAGTGGAGAAGCATCTTGAAAAGAAGGATCCATGAAATTAAATTTGAAACTATTTGTTTAGTTGCAACATGGATGCCTGTCTGTCACGTCTCCAAATCTTTAGCAGACAATTACACTCCTAAGAGTTTTACGATTCCTTTGTACAAATTTGGGGAAGAGTCTGATGAGCCACAAGTGACAGTGAAAATATAAATTTTATGAGAATTTGGAGAGATCTTACAGGGAATGGACAGGGTTGGAAGGGAGAGAGGAGGGAAAGAGAGAGGAAGACACAGGGTAGGTGGGGAAAGAAGGATGGATATATATATGTATGTATATGTATATATATATATATATATATATATATATATATATATATATATATATATATATATATATAGAGAGAGAGAGAGAGAGAGAGAGAGAGAGAGAGAGAGAGAGAGTTTGGACTGGGGAAGGGGTTGGGCTCAGAGTCAAACCTAAAGCTCATACAATGGGGAGGCCTGGGTAAGCAGTCTGGATGAGTCCATTATTGTACAGTCAAATCAAAGCAGGGCCAAGGTGGACACATCAGTCAGAAAGACAATGAGCCGCTCTTAACAACTTGTGGATATGATGCCACAAACCTCCATCTAACTCAGAATATGAATTTATTCACCTTCACCTTCATCCCTATCCCAGTAACAGTGAGGACCAAAACCACCCTCATTGCCAGACGTGGTTGGAACCCTCTTTGCACCAGGTTCCAAGTCTTTTTTTTGGTCCCAAGAATGGGAAGTGAACCCTAAGCTAAGCAATTTTAGGAAGAAACAACTGTGCAATCAATTAAAGGTGTCAGTTGTCGGGACCCTCTGAAGTTCTCTCTTTTCCATTCTTTAACAGACTTAACTGTTCTGAGTACCATGACTAGGGCTGACCAGATGACTCACTGGTAAAGGCATTTGCTGCCAACCCTGACAACCTGAGCTGCATCCTTAGGATCCACAGGGTGGAGGCAGAGAACTGGCTCTCATGGGTTGTCCTCTGATCTCCACGTTTCCGTGAGGTAATGGGGCTCACATAGTCTTACTACCTATCTTTGCTCAAGTACAACCATGGGCTGAAACCTCGGAAACCATGAGCGAAACAATCCTCCTTTCGATAACTATGGAAATGAAAGTCTGACCACCCAGAAGCTTCCTTCTAAGTTGTCTGTGTCAGTATAAAATAAAGTAACACATGAACACACAAAAGTAAGTAGAACATAAAGTATAGAAAGAGAGAAAATATGGAAACACAGAGCCATGTAAAATGACTGTTGTATGTGTCCATACAATATGGAAAAGCAAAAAAAAAAAAAACTGAAGTGGGCAACCTGGGAGCCGCAGGAAATAAAATCATAAGGATAGTTTGGAACCAGATTGTGGTAGACCTTGAACATCTCCATAAGGAATCTGAAATTTTTTTAAACATTTCTTTTAAGATTTCTTTTAATTTATTATGTGTACAGTGTTCTGTCTGCATGTACGCCTGAAGGCCAGAAGAGGGCGCCAGATCTCATCACAGATGGTTGTGAGCCACTCTCTAGTTGCTGGAAATTGAACTCAAGACCTCTGGAATAACAGCCAGTGCTCTTAACTGCTGAGCCATCTCTCCAGCCCAGAATCTGAAATTTGTTTGTAGGCAAACAATGAAAAGAGTTCGAGGACAACCTGAAACACATTGATGAGCTAGTTTGTAAAGGCTGAAGGAAAGCAAGCTTCCACTACTGTATATTTATTTCCAACCCTAAGTATCAAATAAAGTATGATATAGAGGTTTATCAGTCCTTTTTACGAAATTATTAAATTTTTTATTTATTTTTACATACCAACTACAGTTTGCTCTCCCTCCCCCCACCTCTTTTCTACCCCCTCCCCATTCTTTTTTAATCAAAGGTTATATATTAGTTCTAGTCATTGGGTCCTGGTTAACTCTTTTCTTGAAGATGGAAACCTGGGATGGATAGAGGCATGGGAAGAGGTTGCAAAGGCAGGTGTCTTGTTGGCACCTAGATCCAATGCTTAGCTTCACTTATTCAGGGCCCCGGATAGTATGTCCTGTCGTCATCAACTACTGTTTCCTGTAGATTTTGATTGCAGGAGCGATCCCTAGTCCACTTGAAGCTTCTAGTCTAAGAAAAAAAAAAAAGAAAAAAGAAAAGAACAGACAAAACAGCACCTTGTTTTCTGATAGAAAAAAAAAATCCGTTACAAAGATAGCTGTCCTTGAATTATCTCAATGGGAATCACATCCAATCTCTTCATTTCAATGACTGGGAGAATGAATAAACTCAGGCTAGACAACTCATGAAATTACCCATCCATGCATCATCCATCAGTTCACCTGATAATGTTTACCAGCTACAGTGACTGTATAATAGTCATATAAAACTTCAGCCTCACGGAGAGAAGAAATCATGTCACATTAGCAATGTTTCCTACTAAAGATGTTTCAGCCTGAGACTGTGAAAGAACAGGGAAAGGTTTAAATTGTTTCTGGAAATACCTATTTCTATATGTACAAATATGTACAAAGTATCTTAAGTATATTCTTTTTATAAAATACTTTCCCTTATCAACTGGATGTTTAGAGCTGGGTGACTAAAGTTGAAAGACAAAGGAAGCTTGTCATATAACACAAGCTATTGCCAGGCGGTGGTGGCACACGCCTTTAATCCCAGTACTCGGGAGGCAGAGCCAGGCGGATCTTTGTGAGTTCGAAGCCAGCCTGGTCCACAGAGCGAGTTCCAGGACAGACACCAAAACTACACAGAGAAACCCTGTCTCGAAAAAACCAAAAAAAACAAAACAAAACAAATCTCAGAATAACACAAGCTATGTCTATCATGGAATGACTTTAAGCAAAAATTCTGAATTGGTGTAGGACAAAGCAGCAAGTACTGGCCTTGCCATCTTGCAAAGAGGTCACTGCCCATTCCAAAGCTCATGGGAAAATACCCAATTATCCAGTTGTTCTTTTTTGTTGTTGTTGTTGTTCAGAAATTGTAACTGACTGCTCAGAAATTGTAACGGAGCCCACTTGGCTCCAGTCTGTTACAATATAAGTGGTAATAGTGCTACTCCTAGTGACGGGGATAATGGTGACAATGATGATAGTGATGGTGCTGATGATGGTGATCGTGATGGTGACGAGTGGTAATGATAGGAATGGTGTTGATGATGGCGGTGGTGAGGACAGGGATACGGTGCTGATGATGGTGATAACTTACGATGTTGATGACAGTTTATACATACCAATGTCATCTTCGATGGATATAAAAAGCAAAAAAAACCCAAGTATTAGTGGCATGGGGGACACTCCAGGAGAGGGAGGAAAGGTACACAGAGTTACGGAGTTGTGCCAGTCAGAGAAGGTCAGCGACTTGGTCCTCGTATCTCCTAACCACTCTTCTCTCTCCAGGAACAAGTTAACCCACTCCGCTTGCCTTTTACGTTTTGACTTAATCTTTATCACTTCTCTGGTGTGGGAATGATACTCTGTCAGTGAATTCTTCTCATCACATCCACGGAATGTGCATTGTTGGGTGCTGAGAACAAGTCCGTCCCATGTGTCCCGTCCCCGCCCGTTCCCCACCCCCCACCTCCCCACCCCCGCCAGCAAACATGTTGGCATCACTTTAAACAGGCTCCTTTGAATTTTCTTTTCTCTTTTTGTTGTTTGGGTTTTTGTTTTGTTTTGTTTTATTGTTTTGTTGGTGGCAGCAAATGCTGGGCCTGTCTCCAGCCTCCCTAGCTCCCTGCAATCAATGCACACCCATCCCCAGAGGCCCCAGAGCCTCTGAGAAGCAAGTAGCAAATGGAAAGAAAAATGGAACAAATGATCCACAGCCCCAGAGCTTTGTTTCCAGAAGCATCTGGTGACCACTTCCAGATCTCTGAGGCTAGAAATGACAGGAAGCAGTAAAAGGCAGCTATGTGGCCCAGGGGGGAAAAAAACCAAAAACAAAAAATGTACAGACCTGAATGTCTTGCCATTATTAAATTTTCCCACTGGACCAGCAGCGTCTTCAAAGTTTTGCCAGGTTTTGCCTAACCTCATCCACACTTAAAGTCTCTGGAAAATCAGGAAGGCCTCTTAGGGGGGAGATTCATTCATGTTTGGACTCAGGCAGACTTAGGAACCTGTGACTGCACTATCATTACCCTGCCCAGGCACACCACAGAGCAGTCAGTCAGTCAGCAAGCTCTCCCTCAATGGGCACAAAATTTCCCCTGGAATTTACAGAGCAGAAAACCTTAAACACATATCACCATAAGAACCAGATTACATAATGTCTCCATCACACTCCTGACAGCTACAATTATGAGTCAATCCTGGTTTAAATATGAAACCGGAAGCTCCGCGTTTCCCCTCTGACTATGTGGCAGCCTAAGTTAGAGCTCTCCAGGCCTGTCAGTTCGGAGATCTGAGCTGCTTCCACGGCCACTAATCTAGCAAGAGACCAAATGACTGGGTAATTAAAAGCAGTACTGCAGAGAGCCCTGCTCTGGGCAGATGTTGCAGAGCCCTGCTCCAGGCCAGATGTTCTCTTTGCTTAGCCATTACCCGCATAAGGAACAGAAATAGCCGGTCCCCCCACCCCCCCACCTCCATCCCTTTAAATTCTCCTTTTCTTTATCCTTTCCAGCTAATTTCCGGCTTCTGATCTTTCAATCCCACAAAATAAAGTAAAAATAAAAGCCCCATTACTAAAAGATGGCATGTTATTGAACACATGACTGTAAGTTGTAATGTGCTCTGTAGTCTCCTCTTTGTACTTCGTAAAGCATTCCAGCGCCAGAGACATTAAGTTACCCTGGCAACCTCACATGACTAAGGGCTCCAGAGAGCCCCACCTAGCTGCAGGGACTCATTTAAGTCAACAAGGACCACCCCTACACTTAGTAGCCCAGAGACTGAGTAAATAGCACTGCTGGCGGGGGAGTGGGGGCTATTTTAGGGACCAAAGACTGTTGAAGGAGGCAGCCCCTCCCTTTTTTTAACCCCAAACACAAGACAAATAAAACTCTTAATCCTACCCTCTAGAGACGCCTCATTAAGGTCATGGGTCAGCTGGTACATAAAGGAGAGATCTTCTGGGCATTTTTCTAGCTAATGGTCAAATTACAAGGCTCTAAAAAAAAGCCGATAATTCATACTTGCCAAAGGAAAACAAAAAAAACAAAAAAAACAAAAAGGCAAAGCAATGTGTGATAGAGCCATTGTGATCTTATCAGATTGGGAAATGCAGTTTGCATCTGTCTCCTTGTATTCAGAGGAGTCTGGTCCCTACAGTGCAGCTGTAGAACCCACACCCAGCTTTAGAACCTCAGAGGCCTGAAGTTTTTCCTATTTCAGGGATGAGGAGACTGAAGAAACAAGCCTAATTCTGATTAGTGGCCATAAATAAATTGCCTCACCTTTTTAGAGTCGTTTATTTTCTTTTGAGACAGGGTTTCCATGTGTCCTTGAGCTGGCCTCAAACTTATTATGTAGCTGAGGATAAACTTTGAACACTCAACCCACTTCCCAAGTGCTAAGAGTACTGGTGTGTACCACCCACCGCACCTGGCAAGAACATTCTACTCTTGCCTGTAGCGATCTCCTTTGGATCATTAACATTTGCTAAAACCACTGCCTGCTCATGACCAAGCTGGAAGGCAGGAAAAGCTGCTATAAACAACATGAAACAGGATTATTAGATGATTTCGAGAAAACTCACCAGGTCTGCTGTGCAAGGGGCGCTGTTCTCATGCTAGTGTGTGGCCTTCATTCTAGCCCAGAGCCATCTCCTCTGTGGGCTTTACGCTGTGCTGTTTGTGTCTACATGGTCAAACAGAATGAAACAGTGGGGAAAGAATCTCAGCTGTCAGGCATGCTGTCCATATGAAGGCAAAATGGCGACCAGATGACAGTCACATGAAACCCTACGATGAGAGAGGAAGTATTATGCACAGCAGTGTGCTGGTGGTCAAACTAATACCCTGGTGAATAAGGAAACACCAGAGGCACCATTTTCAAAGTGGACTTTCTGATACCCATTGCTTGTGTTTGTGTGTGTGTGTGTGTGTGTGTGTGTGTGACAGAGACAGAGAGAGAGAGAGTAGAAGAGCCTGCATTTGCTTACCATGCCATCATTGATGGCATCATTGTAGATGCCCAGAGTAATCCTTGAGGTAGGGCATTCTCTTCCATCTTGTGTTCATTTACCTATTAACTGATTGTGTGTGTGTGTGTGTGTGTGTGTGTGTGTGTGTGTGTGTGTAGAAAAAAAAATCCACACATTCCGGGCCTCATCGAAAAAAGTAACCAAATAGAAGTACAAGCCAAGCCCAAAGTAACAGTCACCATGGAGACACACTGGAGAAGCATATAAGATGCAATGATGCTTCCCATGCACAGCCACTACTCCTGCCATCCTGTTTCCATGGCATGCTTAAAGAATGAATGATGGCTGGGCACAGTCCTTGCTGACGTAAAAACATGATTCACGTTAGCCAGAACTAACCATCCTCAAAGTTGGAAAGAATGACTCTTCCACCTGAGTGCTCCACTCTCATCTGGGGCATTTCAGGAAACACCCGAGGCATGCCTTTGCTCTCAAAATATTCCCTAACCTCCCTTCAAACTTCTCAACATCTCCCTAACCCAGGATCCTGGGGACTAAAGGTCCATCTTGTGTTCCCTATTTCTTGTTTGGAGTTATAAGGGTCAAACAAACAACAACAGCAACAACAGGGGATCTGGCTGCATTCGCGGAGTCATCGACTGTATTTGCTAAGCGCTGACAGGCATTGTTAAGGATCTGCTCCGAACACAGAACCTTACCCCAACTCCCCCGCCAAAACAACAACAAACCACGGAATCAGGAATCCTGACAGTCAAGGCAGCACATGCCTGTAAATCCAGCACTTGGGAGGCAGAGGCAGTCGGATCTGGACTACAACATCATCAAGACCCTGTCTCAAAAACATACAACAAACACCGAGACAACAAAGCGATCATGTTCTCCAGGAAGCACCTGCTGGAGAAGAAGCACGCTTTAACTATCAGTCTCAAGGAAAAGGGTATAAAGTCAACCAAAACAGAGAACTCAGTGAAACTTTTCACATAGATGTTACTGGGGCTCCAATCCACACACTTGCCACATGTGCCCACCTCCAAATTAGAAAGAATTTCACAAGCACGCCCGCTTTTATGGCGTCAATTCTCCGGCCTTAGGATTTTCACTGGAACAGACGAAAACCGCTGTACCCAGGGCGGCTTTGTGAGTTCTCCACAGTTACCCACTTGTCTCCAGGAGGAAGGAAGGAACTCAAGAGTCTCAAAATAGCCGCCCGGTCCTAGTCCTTCAACATGTGCAGGTTACATCACTCACAGGGCTGGCTGTGACATCACTTCTAGACCTGAACACAACCCACCCCGCCACTGAGAAAATGGAAAATGCTGAGCCGCAGCCTCAGGACTTCCTTGTCCAGAGGCGATTTCTTGTCGCCGCCAAACCTGACAGCAAGGCAGGTGGGTGTAGAGCCCAGCAAAGAGGCCTTTGAAAGCAGAACCAGGCTCTGCAGGTCAGCTTTGGATCAGGTCCAAACTGGGTTCCACCCCGCCACACACACACACCCCCACCCCTGGTGACAAGCAATCTGTTTATGGGACGCTTTTGTGAGGTTACAGAATCTCTGCATGAGAGGGAGCTGGTTCTGGCCTGGTCTCTAGGTAACCCGCCACACCAAGGTGCACAAACACGGATATTAGGACAGGGAAGGAGGGTAAAAGAGAAGCTGGCCGACCCGGGCCCCCCTCCCAGGCCGCCGTGAAACACGCTTTAATTGCTTCAAAGAGCCCTTCTCAATGGGGTTTTCAGAGGCGCGGGAGCGGGTCCCGGCGAGGGCTCCTTTCGGCTGGCCAGCATTCCTGGGCGCTGCGAGGGAGAGCCCGCGGCTCATTTCCATGCCTGTCGCATACTGCCTCCGTTGTGCCTGGCCGGGCCGCGAGGGGAGCGCGGCTGGCAGCGAACAAAGCCCCATTCATCCCCGGGGACGGCTTCCTCCGGACCAGCCGTGGCCGCAGATGGGCTGGCTAGGGCACGCCATCCATCCCCAGGCTGGGGAGCAGGCCCGCCGCTCACAGAGTGGTGATGCAGGGCGCCCCCGGGCTGCGGTACCCAGGCCTCCACGGCAGGGGAGAGGCTGGGCCGGGACAGGCAGACACTGGGGCTTTTCAGCCGGGAAATCCCGTGTCCTCGCCGGCTCCTTGAGAGCGAGGATGTCAGTTTCCAACGCCCTCTTCCCTACTCCGGCCCCCTGGGATGGTACGGTCCGTCTTCCCTGTTGTGAGGGGACTTTGTTTCTCCTCTGTGGCCTCTGCAGTCCCCACGAAAGGGTCACTTCCTGACTTTTGTGTCTCTTCAATCCAGTGCTCCAAAGTTCCTCCCCTCTGGTTGTGACTAAGTACATAATTGCGAGGCTTATCCCTAAGGTTTTCCAGAATTCAAACATCTCTCTCGGTTAAAGTCTGGGCTGGGGCTTCGCAATTAACATCGTTTTGCTGCTGTTTGTTTGGTCCTCTCTGCTGCACTACTACCGCGGAGGGGGTGGTGGGGAATGCAAAGAAAACGCACTTGCTCTGCAACCGTGTTTTGCAGACTCCCAGAGCTTTTCCTTTGGTTCCCATGCGTTAGCCCGACCAGAGAAAGCTACAGGACTCTAACATTGAACAGAAGCGAGTCTGGGTCCCCTTTCCTTCATTCTGAAGAAGCCCTCCAGTCTGGGTTCCACAACCCAAGACAGAAACAGGCTCCAGACACATTCCTCCCCAGCGGATGCAACAGGGCATGGCAGGATCAAACAGCCACCAGACACTGGGGAGACTGGCCCCAATCTATCCATCTTACAGATAAGAAGCAGATAAGATCTGAGAGGGGAAAGGATTGGTTCACCTCGGCGGAAGCTGGTTCATCTCCGCAAATAGCAAAAGGCACCCTCAAGTAAAAACATAACGACCATTTTCAAAAAGAAATCACCAGGAAAAATTATTATTCACCAAGTAGATTTACTTTTCTTTCTTATATTGAAAGAGGCCTCCCCTCCAGTGCGTGAGAATTGCTCCTGTGTTTCTCTTACTTCCGGCGTTTTGAACACCACTGGCCTCTCTCCAAGAAGACCTCTTTCCTCTCCACGGGAATGAAAACCTTCAAAATGTTCGCATGTAGATAGAGTGACTGCATTGGTTATTCTGAAGATATGGGTGGGGGAGAGGAGGGTGCTAATCTCTTTACACACTGCTCCCTCATTCCTGACGCTAGCTCTGAATTGGACTCGACAACTTTCCCCCATTTCACTAAAAAAGAAACCAAAGCTGAGAGAGAGAGATTAACCTTTTCAAGATCACAAATACGTTAATTGACCAAAGCTGACTTTCTGGTCTCTTCTGCACTGCGACTTTGCTTACTCAAAGGTGCTACTCTGTCGCCGGGTCAACAACGTGGGGCATAGGGAGGCTCTAGGTATGCACCCCGCTGCAGGAGAGGGGACTCAAGGCGGCGGGGGGGGGGGGGATGACTCCTGCTACCTGGATAGGAGAGCAGGCTGAGAACTTGACAACTGACTGTTTCTTCCAGAGTGCAAAGGGGTGAGTTAATCACCACTCCCTGAGCTGCCGTAGCATTTTATCTTCTAAGGAATGCTCTGGAAATAATAGTATCTTGGTTTTGTCAGAGAAAACTTGAGTTCAAAGTTCAGACCTGCCATTTCCAAGGTAGGAAGCTTTTGAAACGTTATTTAAGCTCTTTAATTCTGTCTCCTCCTCTATTAACGGTGTATTAGTAAGATCTAATAATAAGAGCATCCATTAATAAGAGCATTTATCACATTGTGTTCTTGTGAGGATCTAAATGAGCCAGTCCATGTGAAGGTTCGGCCCCATGTTTTTCTTCATTAACATGTTTATCAAGTCAAATAGGCTGCATTATGTTTAGTTTAAAACTAGATTTTCTTTATAACAAAGAGTTACTGCTCACCCCTGTACATGTCCATCCCAAATTAGCTGAACACTCTACACTGTGTCTCTTCATTGGTTGATTAGTGATTGTCTCACACCTTACAGTCATTCATAGCAGAAGGGACAAGAGAGCATTGAAAGTAATTATAATGATAATGAGTGATCAGTCTGGAAATACTGGATGATATCATCCCTCATAACTCTTCAGTCAGAACCAAATACATGCCCCAGCCACTAACCCAACTACTATAGAGCCAGGGCCAGGACCTGTAATTCTGCTCTGTCCCTAGTCTGGGGACATCAAAGGCTTAAGGTTAGGCCTGCAAATGCATGTAATAAGCATTAATGAGGACCATCAATTAATCCAGCTTTCTTTCCACAGGATAGAAAATACCAATCCTTTGTGAGACCTGCAATGTCACAGCTAGTCCATGACACTTCACAGAAGGTTTGTCTTCTCAGGAGTCCGATTATGGTAAAATTCAACATAGCTTCTGGCTACAACAGGCAGCAAAAGTTCTGTTCTCCATATTCCACCTTCCATAAAAAAAGAGAAGCAAAGAGCACAGACCGAGTTTCCTCTTCCATACACTAAGGCTGAGAGGATCATAGTGCAAGGGCAGAAAACTTGTAAATAAATGCAAAACCAGGTTCCTAATTGGGGACCTAAGACTCCTTTTTGCTTGTTATGTGATCTAGCACTTGGAAGATGGAGGAGGATTTGGAGTTCAAGGCCAGCCAGGGCTATATAAGACCTTGTTATTTTCTACCACCCTAAATCAAAGGAATAAGAGGACTCTAACAAGGGAGCCGTGGTGACAGTGAAGGCCACCGGCGTCCTTGCTCCCCGGTGTCAGCTCTGACCAGCTGTGTCTTGCAGAAGCAATTCTTCACAATTCACTTGCCTTTGTTCTGGTGTTTTCTGAACAATTGGAAAGCATCTGGAGTTCATTTGATGCATGCTTTGCTCATAACCTAACATCCATTTTCTCCCGTTTTCAATTTCTGCTTATCTTCCTTCTCAAATTATCCTGCTCTGTTCTTTCATGTGTGTTCATTCCCAGAGTCTTGGTGTGATGGTTAGGATGTTGTTCTCCAGAGGTCCATACACTGACAGCTGGATTGGAAGGATAGCAATGTTGAGTAGGGAGGTAGGACTTGGTGGTGGGGGAATAGGACATGGTCCATCCTCATGGAAGGGTTAATGCTGGTCTTGAAAGCTGGGTGGGACCCACAGACTTGAATTGCTTCTCAAGGGAGGAAACTGTTGAATGTTCATCTGCTTGATCTTCCTTTCATATGGGCATTTCTTTTCCCCCCTCTGTGTTTTGCTATGCAAGTGTCAGGGAGTGGGGATGGGAGGGCCGGGCAGAACTGGAGACTGACATCTTCTGCTTGGACCCCCCACAGTTTTTAGAAGATGGTCATATCTGGATCAGAAGTCAATTTACCTTTTTTTACTCATTAAGGGCTCAGCCTCAGGTATTTTGTTACAATTCAAACAGACTAAGACATTCGGGTATTTTAAACTTTTAGTAATTGTTAATAACGTACGTATTTTTTTAAAGCATAAATCCATATCGAAGCATAAAATTTCCATCTGCATATCTAATTATCTCTCAAGGTTTCTATTACTCAGTTACAGTGCATAAATTTTGCTCTAGAAAAGCAGTTTGGTTCATGTGGTAGCTTTTACATTCATTTGTGGGAAAACCAAATTCAGGTGGCAGCTGTTACCCATAAACAGCCTGATTATCTGGTATTGTCAGAACTCTCTGAGCCACAGGCTTCCTGAGCAACAATAAACCAAATTCTTGAAGAGCATTTCTCCAAAGGATAACTATGGCTTGAGATTTCCCCCAATAAGAAAATATAACCCAAAAGTGTCCTGATGGAAAATGACAGTGTCAGAACACTTGGGACCCAGTAAATAAAAGGAGCAGAAACTACCATAATCACACTTTAAAAAAAAATCAATTGTGAGAGACCATTTGAAGATATGGAGATTACATGAAGGTTTTTTTTTCCCCCCATTGTAATTTCAAATATTTGGAGTGTGGTTATATCAGTTTATGATCACCCATAAAAATAAATAAATGAAACCAAATCCAGTAGTATAGGCCTGGCATTCTAGCTACTTGGGAGGCTGAGACAGGAGGATCACAAGTTTAAGAACTTCCTGTGCTCCAGAGTGAGTCCAAGGCCGGCAGACTGACGCGACGCAGGGAGACTGTCTCAGAATTGAAAAGAAGGATGGGTGTGCAGCTCAATGAGAGAAGGCTTGCCTAGCAGAAGGGGGCCGCTTTAGGTTCCATCCTCAGTATAAAAAAAAATAGTGGTGGGCGGGGGTGGGGGGTGGGGGGTGAGTAGAAAGCACACAACTGAAGAGGACGCCTTCTGGGAAAGATGTGCAGCAGCTGCCCTGGAGGAAGGCCCTGGTCCTTGCTGCACTTTGAGCCAACACCAGCTGCCTGCATGGAGAGGCCACATTTGGGCTCCCCAGGGTTGGCTTTTAGCTGCTTCCTCTGCTTGCAAAGTGGGAACCACCCAGGCGGCTAAGCAAACAATGGAATAGAGGGCCTTACCTCCAGCCTGGACAGGAGGCCCCTGAAGGTTGAGACCTCCTGCAAAAGGGACTGAACTTGCAGAATGGGGGTGGGGAGACGGACTTCAGAGCAAAAGGATTTCAGAGAAGAAAAAAAAAAAAAAAAACATTTAAAAGAAACAGGAAATGAGTCCCTTAAAGCCAAACCATGTGGAAAGACAGACCACATCGTTTAAATAAAACAACAATACAAGTCTATATAAATGCCGTTAGTCCCACATTCCTGAAAGTCATTGGTCCAATGAGGAGTAATCTATTTATTTAACAAACATCCCTTAAGAACTTGCATAGGCCAGGCACTGTGGTCATCTTAAAGTTTTGAATTAAATACCATCTCAGTCCTCCTGGAACATACACTCTATTGAAAGAGATAGATGTATGCAAAAAAAAAAATATAAATCAAATCTGGCATTGAAAAGAAAGACAGCAAGAGGGAAGGAGAGAGGGGGGAAACTGGAAAAATCCACTAGATTTATTAATTGAAAGAAAAAAAAAAGCCGATAAGACAACTAATACGAGAGATAAGGGAGAACACCAAAGAAAGGCTATTACCTTCTGAAACTCAGCTGAGAGGAAGCAGGGCTGAAGGGGACAGGGATTCAGCACTGAGAGGATATGCTTTCCCAGGTGAGAGGCCAGGGTGTATCTGTCACTGAGAGTAAGGAGTCCAAACGAGCAACCCAGAGAAGATGCACAATAGTCAGGCTTGGGAGGGAAGGCCTGAGCACAGCTCAGCACTGTTACCCTCCCTCTTGGAATTCGTGCCCTGTCAGCAGAAGGGCTGCTTCTCTCTAAGTCGTCTCTCCAGGTTTTTCTCCCTTCAGTGTTGGAACAGGACCCAGCATAGGATCTGTATAAATCTGGTGCTTTTTAAAACAACAGTGATCTTCTAGAATTTGTAGATTTTGACAGCTCTCAAGGCATCAGACTCATAGCTGTTTCATGCTTCCGTTACATCTCTTCCTTCACAATTCTTCTAGAAAACATGACCTACAAGTGTCGAATCCAAGAAATAGAGACGCCCTGCCAATCACTGGAGTCAGAGAAACACGTTTTTCTTTTCTTTATAAAGTGGTTTGGGGTTGATTTATGTGATTGATTTGTTTTGTTTTGTTTGTCTTCAGGGTCTCCCCCACCACTACCACTAAACTAGGTAGGTAGTCTTGGCTGGCTTGGAACACCTGGCCATCCTCCTGCCTCCATGAGTGCTAGGACTACAGGTGTGGGCTATCATGTCCAACACAAAATATTTTAGTTTTCAATTATATTCCCTTTTAATCTACTCAAAATTATTTTATCAAAACTCATTGTTTTATCACATATAAATCTGGTTATAAAACATGGGTAAACAGGATGAAAAAAATTTTTAACGAAAGTAATACATTTTCCATTACTTACTTTGTTTTGATTTATTTTGCTTTGTTTTGCTTTTTTCGAGACAGGGTTTCTCTGTGTAGCTTTTGGAGCCTGTCCTGGAACTCACTGTATAGACCAGGCTGGCCTCGAACTCACAGAGATTTGCCTGCTTCTGCCTCCAAGTGCTGAGATTAAAGGTATGTGCTACCACTGCTCAGCCTCATTCCTTACTTTTTATTGTTTTTTCTTCAATATATCAAAATGAAGGCTAATTTTCTCAAAACAAAACAAAAACAAAAAAAAAACCCAAGTATTTGAATAGAAAAGACAATAATGAAATAAAATAAAAAATTTAAAAATCTTCCAAGTATAAAGCATTCTACAAAGCTCTAGAGGTCAGGGAAAATGGCAAGAGGCAGGGTCAAGCTAACTTGAGCAGCAGGTCTTATTTCACCCGTGCTTTATTTTCTAAAAACAGTATTTGGGGTTCAAAAAGGAACACTTGATGCTGTTGAACAGTGGCTGGTGCCTCAGAGCCAGCTTCTACGGACCAATGTGTCTTCAAGCAAGACCAGAGGTGGGAGCAGAACAGATAACTAGAGAGGCTGTCGAAGCTGGAGGGGAGGCAGATGTAAAAATGCCAGTGTGTTTTCATGTTCATACTGGACTGTGTACAGTGACTCGGCACTCACACCTAAACCCAGGGCAGCTCCTGAGTTGAAGACTATAAGCATCCTCAGAGGTAGTAAGAAACACCTGCAGATGCTAGTTGCTTGCAAGGCATCATTCTAGACACCCTGCAAGACTCAAAAGCAAAGAAAACACCCTTCCAATTTTCTAACCACTCTTACATCCAGAGTCTGGATAAAGAATATAAGGTTGAGCAAAAAGCCAAGATATTGAATAGACCCTTTTTTATGGAAAAAGAAATAGGGAGTGGGTAGTGAGTGGTAGGGACAAATGTCATCTGCTAATTGAAATAAAAAATTGAATGTAGCCATGGAAACTAAGAGTAAGGCATCACCATAGGGTAGTTTGTTAAACAGAGATATTATCAAGAGATAAACACTGATATTTGACAAAAATCAAGTGGTATCTCTACTAATCAACCCAAGCAAGCCATAATCCCAAGGAAGAAATGTCAAATCTAGCTGCCAATGTAGTGACATTCTTAGCCCCTGTCATTTCTCCCCAAAACAGTAATTCAACTCCATTTGGTTCTAGTTGTCATAAAACTTAACTCTGAGGTAGACCATACCTGTGTGGTTTATAGAGCTGCTAACAGGAGAAGTTCTTCCCTGAAGTCTTCGTGGTGCCACTGGACTGAAGGTCTCCAGAAGATGTCACTGGGTGACCTGACTGTCAAGACCTGGTGATTTGGGGGCTGGGATTCCCTTGAGTGAAGTTGAAGTGAGTGTGTAGCTTAGAAACTCAGAATAGATCATTGTGCCGGCTAGTTTCATGTCAATTTGACACAAGCTAAAGTCATCTGAGAGGAGAGAACCTCCATTGAGAAAAATGCCTCCATATGATTGGGCTGTAGGCAGATGGAGGAGGGCCCAGCCCATTGGGGTGGGGCCATTCCTGGGCTGGTGGTCCTGGGTTCTGTAAGAAAGCAGGCTGAGCAAGCCAGTGAGGAGCAAGCCAGTAAGCAGCATATCTCCTTGGCCTCTGCGTCAGCTCTTGCCTCCAGGTTCCTGCCCTGTTTAAGTTCCTGTCCTGACCTCCTTCAACGGTGAACAGTGATATGGAAGTGTAAACCAAATAAACCCTTTTCCTCCCCAACTTGCTTTTTCAGTCGTGGTGTTTTGTTGAAGCAATGATGACCCTAAGACAAGCGTTTTTACTGAAATGCAGAAAACATTAGGTTTTAAACACTAAATATGTATGTCATTAATATGTCAAGTACATTAAAGCTCTCTCTGAAAATGCTAGCTGGCATGTTTCAGAAAAGGTGTATACTCTCTGAAAGTACTTTGGCTTACCTGGCTCACTGAAAGCAAAGAGACACTATAAAGTTCTGAAGACTCGTGATAATGACTCTTTATCTTCGATGATCAGAATACAAAGCAAGTATCACTATTTACCACCAGGAAGCAAGCCTGGGGCTTGCAGGCAAGCAATCGAGCAGGGGTTGGTACCCTCTATCCCAGGGGCCAAGTACAGCCCCTTGTTTTGTAAATAAAGGTTTATTGGAACCCCACCACACTCATTCATTCACTTACAGACTGCTGGAGGCTGCTTTTGTGCACCAAATGACCAAATGGCTTACAAAGCCTTAAAAACATTTACTACCTGATGGACACTGGTCTAACTGAGGCTACACAAGGGCTGAGATCTGTTTGCAATGTTAAATAAACAATTACATAATCTTCGTAGCCAATGACCTAAAGAATATCTATACCTTTATACTCTGCCCCCTCCCCGTGTAAAAAATAAGAGTAATTAGGATTTGGCTAAAGAGTTTCCAAAACTCTCCAGCTGTTTGTTGGTGTCAGTTGTGGGAAGAGTTGGTGACTCCCTGTCTATCACACTCTGAAAATGTCTCCAGGTCCCCTTGGCTTTCCCATACCACTTTATAATTTTCAATGCCCGAGTTACCACTACAGACACAGATTTTGGTTAGCGATTTAGTTCTACTTTTCAACACATCTTTCCTGTGTGGGGCTTTTCTTTTGGACAACAGATATCATCTCAGCCTACTGGACCATTGTCTCTCTCCTTGGATAACTTACAGTATATTTGGGTCTGGGTTTTTCTAGTGTGCCTCTGGAAAAGCGCTTTTTCTATATTTATGCTACACATGACTGCTTCCGTGGGCTTTTCTTTTCCTTCCTTCCTTAATGATTTTGTTAGCAGTGTTTATTTTTTCCTCCCGTCCCTCATCCGGTGGCAGTTATTTTTAAGGTGCCACTGACTGCCTGACACCCAAAGGCAAGAGTGTGTCCTTTCCACTTCTCACACAGGCTGCTAAAGAGATACAGGTGTCTCTGCTTGTTTGAAGATAATTCCCACCCCTTCAATATTCTTTGAAACCCTTCCTTATCACTTAAGTCCTTTCCTACTGGCCACAAGCCACCGCTTTGATGACCTATCTCACTGGATCGCTTATGCATTTTTTGGAAATCCCTATCAGTGTTTTATGTGTTGCTACTGCAAGCAAAGGTCCCGGCTATGAAGGAAAACCAACAAATCCACTATCAAATCGCTTCTACCTTATATGCAAACTCAGAGAGAGACAAACAGCTTTGCCTTGAAGGAGTGCAGGCTGGGTTAGAGTTCCATCCAGAGTCTGACTGTGCAGCATGGATGGTCCAGCACTCACACCAGCCTCCCAAGTGTTGGGTTTGCAGGTATGTGCCACCATGCCTGGCTTTTAAAGGACACGATGTCCTTTAAAACACACTCACAGGCAGCTAAATGGGGATGCGGAGAGGATATTGATTGATCGTTGGATGTCTGCCCATTGCAAGTGTGTCATCACTTCAGACAGATCACCAGGGCCACAATCAAAGCCACTCCTGACTGAGGAAAAAAACATCACACACTCCACTGGCTACACTGACGCCAAGCAAAAAGAAAAAGGTGAAATCAACATGTGTTGAGCAATCGGCTACCTGGTGGGTGTGCCCTGTCAGTCATTTCAGGTGGTACCGCATCTCAGATGCACAAATGCCTCACCACAATGGAAAATACATATGGCAACATTCTGATGTGGCTTACAAAACAAAAGACAGATATTTATTGTTAATACCCGGGTATTCCTTCTGATGTTAAAGTAGTATGTGATGGAGTTATTCACTTGCATCACCCCTAGACATAGAATAATTTTTTTTTCTGTTTTATTAAATTCAGTCTTGGTCATGGTCGTGTAAATGGAGCATGTGAGCAAAAAGTAAACTGAGTCCCTCATTTATTCCAAAAGGGCAGATCTCAGGCAGAAGAATCTAGACATATTCTTTCTCTTCTATCATTGCAACCAGCAAGAGGTACACAACAGCTTTCCTATTTGTCTGGATGGCCAAGCAGGGACCACAGTGACGCCTTTAGAGCTGCCCATCAGCCCAGTGTTACTATGGAGAAAGAACCCCTGACATTTTCAGACTTCTTTCATGGAATTGAAACCTTGCCTGTATTTTCTATTAGCAGAGTCAAGACCATTTCTATGGTATTATGCTCTCATCTTTTAAATACACAAGCTACTCTCTAAAATGACAGTGAGAAAAGACTCTCATGTAAAAAGAAATCTGGCTCATTTACCACAGTCCAAAGAGCAGGTGGAAGCAAAGGTCTGAATTTATTAAACAGGCTAGATCTGCAATAACAAAGGCTCTCAAAGATGGAATGCAGTGTCTTATCAAGTGGTCACTTCCTTTTCAACAGAACTGTGCAAAGAGTAGCAAGATAATCAGATATCCGTGGAAGACACTATAGCCTTAGGAACAAGGCTAGTGAGATAACTCCTAATGTCCTCATGGTTTCTGAGATTACAAGAGCAAAACAGATCTAACAATATTCATGTCACATGTTATCATTTTCAAGGCTAGAAAAATACATTCCCTACAGCCTTATATTATACCATGTTGGGTGGAAATGAGTACCTATATTGTGATTTCTTCCTAATCATCATTGTCAAAGTCAGTAACTCTCACAGTGGCTTCAGAAATC
This sequence comes from Peromyscus leucopus, assembly GCF_004664715.2. NCBI lineage: Eukaryota > Metazoa > Chordata > Mammalia > Rodentia > Cricetidae > Peromyscus > Peromyscus leucopus. Next base: position 91,687,695 of record NC_051066.1, on the reverse strand, counting down.
TTACCTTTCCCATTCTTGGAAAAGTCCCCAAACCATAGCTTTTCAAGGATTTGAAAGTTTGCTCCTATGGATCTGTGAGTCCCAGCCGAGAGATAGTTTTACAAAGATCTCTGTCATCTCTGCCTCTGTGTGGTTTGGGAGATGATGACTTTGTTTTATCCCTGATAGATCCTTTAATTTGAAATAAAATACTTATCTCTTAGGTAATGAGGGTCATATTTCAGACCTCAGGAAAATCATTGTAGAAAAGCAACCATGTGCCTCCTGAATAAGAAAGTCTAGGAAATGCCAACATCAGATAAGGATGCCTAGGAAATGCCCACACTGGGTAAGGATGCTTAGGAAATGCCCACACCAGATGAGGATGCTTAGGAAATGCCCACACTGGATAAGGAAGCTTAGGAAATGACCACACTGGGTAAGGAAGCCTAGGAAATGCCCACACTGGATAAGGAAGCCTAGGAAATGCCCACACTGGATAAGGAAGCCTAAGAAACAGCCACACTGGATAAGGATGCTTAGGAAATGCCTACACACAGTTCTAAAACAATTTCCTGATTTTCAAAGTAAAAATTCTTGTGCTGATAGAATGATCAACCCACTCCAATGCATTTCAGAACGATAAGAGACACCCACTTCTTCACTTCCTCCAAGATGCTGATAGCAAATGAATGTTGCAAGACTGCATAGCCTTTTCAGATCATAATTTACTGTACTGACAGGCACACTAGCCACATTGACACAAAGATGCAATGCTTTATTCAATGGTAGAATCTGTTATTTATATTGTTATCAATTTAAATTGTTATCAATTTACTCTATAGTATTCCACTTGCCTCTACTATTTTTCTTGTTTCTTTCTTTCTTTTTTTCTTCCCTCTTTCTTTTCTTCTTCTGAGACCATGTCTCATGGAGCCCAACATGGATTCTAACTCCACCATTTTAGAAGATTTCTGAACTCAAAGGCTCCTCCTCCCAAGTGCTGGAATGAGGATGCCTGCGCCTGTTTTTAATGGTGTTGAAGATCAAACACAGCCTCGTGCAACTGCTCTACACTCCCAGCCTTGTCTGCCCTATTTAACGGCAGTCTATAATTACTAAAATAATAACAAAAAATATGAGAATAGTAGAAGACAAAGCTCTTTGTGCCCTCTGACAAATCCTGGGATTATTCATCAAATAAATTATTCAAATGCTTCATCTCAGTTTGATGGCTATACAAAAGCAACTCAAGTGTCAGAGATTGGTAATCTTATTTTGCAGCAAGCACAAGCCCCTAGCAAGTCCATGTGCATAACAGGTCCTTTTATGGAAGTGAAAAATTCCAGATATGGTCAGATGGCAAAGGGTATCACAAAGTCAATATAGGACAATAGCAAGAACCAGACTCCAGAATCAGACAGACCTGGTTTACATCCTTGCTCCATCATTAACATAGGTACTGACTTGAGCAAGTTAGTTAACCTTCTGACAGAGATAATAATGCCTGAGTTATCTTGTAAGTAAAGTAAAAGAATAACCTAGGTTACCTCAGTACCTCAAGCATAATAACTATATCAGTTACTTAATATTACAGGTAAAGTTGCTCTAAAACTTAGTAGCATAATGCACCAACCATCTGTTTGCTCAAGAGTCTATGGATTGGCAATTTGGGCTGAGTCCTCCATAGGAGAAGCTAGACCCAATGATGCATTTACAGTGATGACTTAGTCTGGAGGAGTCCATTCCTGGACAGCCTCACTCACAAGTCTTGAGACTACATGGAATCGTCAGTAACGCCAGAATGGTGGGAGACATTCCTTGTTTTCCAAATGCTATTGCTCTCTACAGAGATTCTCATTCTAATAGAGAGGGCATTCTAGATGACAAAGCCCAAGGCACAGTGCTTTACCAAGCCTCTAACTGCATTGTGCTTCCTAATGTCTTATTGGGCCAAACAGGTCACATGGTGCAGACTAACACTCATGATTTGTTAAGAGCTACATATGTCTTTTGAACAGCTGCAATGACTTGTGACTTTAACTTAAATGCTAATTGATACCACCACCACCACCACCACCATCATCATCATCATCATCATCATCACCATCAGTTATGTAAGTTATGTATATTAGTCTGATTTGAGCTAATTATCATTTAATTGTGTTGATTTTCTTTGAAAGAACAAATTAAGAATTTCAGATGTCCAGGTCAGCAACCAGCAGGCAGACACACGATCCATGCACATTTCCTATGTGCATATATGCCTCGCTCTTCCCTAGATGCTGAAAGTCGATAGCAGAGTGTAACCAGCCCCTGCTCTCATAGAACTCATATTCTACTGGACAGAGAACAAGACTCCATGAAGAATGCTGTGCCTGGTGCTGGGGAGATTTCAGTCAGTCAAGAGCCTGAAGCTCATGCATGAGGACCTGAGTTTGATCCTGACCACCCACATCAAAAGCCGAGTGTAGTGGCACAAGATTGTAACCTCGGTGCGGAGGACATGGACAGAGTAGATCCCTAGGGTTCATTGACCAGCCAGCCTAAGCGAATCTATAAGCCCCAGGGCCTAGTGAGACCCTGTCTCAAAAAACAAAAACACAACCAAGGTAGATGGTTCCTGAGCAATGATACCTGATGTTGACCTACACCCTCCATGCACATGAATGTGCACTCACTGGATAGACAAAAGATTATTTTTATCATTTAAGAAATGTAATGCCCTTTAGGCATCAGCCTTGGTAGTGAGTCAAGTTTCCCATGAGGCTGGACTAGGTGTCAGCAGGAGTACCCCCTGCTCTTATCTTATCTTATAGAAGGGATCATAACATGATGTGATTGGTTTCATCATTCCTGAAAGCTCCACTTAGGCATTTTTTAATAGAATAGGATAAGAAGCCAAAGTTCCA
>NC_051066.1:91659640-91684304 GCF_004664715.2 Peromyscus leucopus | reverse complement strand
TACTTATAAACTGTATGGCCATGATAGACTTCTTGCTTATGTCTTATGTCTTAAATTAACCCATTTATATAAATCTATACCTTGCCATTGTGGCTCATGGCTTACCAGTATCTTTAATGTTGCTTCTCCTGGCGGCGGCTGGCGGCAGCTCCTCACTCAGCCTTCCACTTTCTAGAATTCTCTCCCCTTATCTTGCCTACCACTATACTTCCTCCCTGGCTACTGGCCAATCAGTGTTTTATCTATCAATTAATCAGAGCAACACCTTCACAGGCATCCCCAGCATCGCTCTCTGTCCTTACTCCAGAATTTCTCTCTGCAGCAGATTTTATTCTGTCTACTGTTTGGAAGAACAGAGCATATGTGAGTACAAATTCTTGAGGGAGTGAAGTCCCTCATTTAAACCCTGGCTCTAGCGCTTAATCTGATGTGTGTCATTAGGCTATTTCATCATGCTCTCACAGTCTCAGCTTGAGGAACAAATGAGATTGTGTATATGGAATATTTTTTTCATCTTTGTATTCTCTGAATGTCCACAGAGTTATCTGATAATGTTCATGTTGTTACTTAGATTTCTGGCTGAGGTGACGCATAGAGGCCGACCTAGGATCTGTATGTCTATTGTCATCTGAAGGTCAAGTAAGGTGTATTTATTGATTGCAATCCAAAAAGGATTTGCTCACTTAGTCCCTAAACTATTTAATGATCTCTATTTTCTAAACACACTATGAACATGAAGCATTTATTTAATTATGTTCCAGATCTAAGGATCCAAAGCAAACTACAACCTATCTAATCAAAAGTGCAAGAATTAGAGACATTTTTTTGTACTGAGAAAGAAGATAAAATTCTCAAGATATTTTTCTCTAGAATCACATCTTTGTCCTAATCCAACTTCCCTATACATTTAAAAACCCACACTACTGCAAGCCTCTGAAGAAATGGAGATGCTGAAGATAAAAGCAGAGGATAGAAGGATATTGAATTTATGTCCCATCTTCTGCTGGCCAGTTTAGTACTGGGGGCCACACATATAGGCAGTCCAAAGCCAGCAAGCAAATCTGCTTGACTGTATGTACTCCTGTAGGAACACCTGAGAAGAAGAACGTGGTGGTCTGAGGCTGCATTAGGAGAAGTTGGAGATAAGACCAGAAAGGGTTATAAAGACCCTGACTACACTTGCCATATAAGCAGCCAGGAGACCAGTATTCTCCAGAGATCCTTTTGCAGAACAAGTTTTCTGTAGGTAACCCAGCCATAACCAATCGAAAACACATTGGGTCTGGCTATGGTGACTGTCAGCATCTCAACCTTTGTGAGAACTACTTCCACCCTTTGCTGGAGAGACATTTCATTAGCCCTGTGAGACATCTGTTCCCTGGCATTCTGCTGTGACTATTGTGGGATGCACAGCATCTCTTTTGCTTCTTTTCTTCCAGCATAGTAGTAATCAGGCCAGCCACTGGAGGACATATCTGCTCCCAAACCTTAAGACTCACACCATTGGCCTGAAAGACTAGCTCTTGGAGCATCTGGATGACTAGCCTTGATGTAATTAATTGAAGGGAGAAGTAGCTGTACAGAGTGAAGATGTCAAATCATGGCATTCTAGATGGAAGAAGAAAAATAGAGCTGAGTAGAGAGGTGTGGTGATTCTGCTCGCCTCCAACACACATCCCAAGCACAACCCCTCCTCTCCATCTGTTATCCTGTTACTCCCTGATTCTGAAAGTCACCGTAACAGGGCCAACTGAAATCATCTCAGTAACTATTCTCCTTGCTTCCTATTTTACTCTTAAACCATCCATTTTCTATACCAGGAAAAAATTGTTCTTTCAAATAACAAACAAGCCTTTGCCTTTATATGTCAAGCCCTCCCATGGATTCACACTGCAATTAGAATAAAGATCCAAACTTCATCTACCAGCTCCAGGGACCTATAATACAACCTAGACAATTCCTTCTAGACTCTATGGAAATGGTTCTCGACCTTCCTAATGCTTTGTTGTGTTGTGGTCATGTTGTGGTGACCTTAACCATAAAATTACTTTGTTGGTGTTTTATGACTGTAATTTTGCTACTATTGTGAATCATAATATAAATATCTGATATGCAGATGAGTTTAGGTGACCCCTGTGAAAGGGTCTTTTGACATCCCCACAGGGGTCACAGCCCACGGGTTGAGAACCATTGATCCATGGGTTGTATAACTCCTTTTAGAAGCTACAAGGTCCTATAACCTAGGCCACTCCTAGAAGTTACAAGGGCCCACAATCTAGGCCCTATCTGCCTTCCCTACCTGTGCTACCTGCCATATTCATCTACCTGTTCACGATCACCAAGTATGCACTACTTCCTGACCTTAGCCTTGGCAATAGCTTCCCCATAAAATGTATTTCTTTCAGATAGCTATCAGACTAATATTTAATATTTAGGTCTCAGCTCAAGCATTGTCTCACTACAGAGGCCTTTCCTGCCTCCCCTCACATCACCCTCTCACACCTATAACATAGCACTGCTCACATTCTGTTTTTATTGCCTTGTTTGCAGAGACCATTATTGTATTGATTTTTTTGTTATATCCCCAACTATAAAGAAAGCTCCTCATGGAGGCAAAGGACTCACCAATCTTTGTTCTCCACACACAGAGAGTGAGAGTGAGTTTGTGTGTGTGTGTTAGTTAGTTTACTATAGTGGCCAGTATAAAATAGTGTTTTTTCCAAATAGTTAAGGAGATAAAACAGGGAAGAAAGAATATAGTGAGGGATAAAATACTGAGCAAAAGTCCTGGACCAAAATAACTACATAGCAAGTTTCAGGACAGCCAGCTCTACATAGAGAAATGCTGTCTCAAAAAAAAAAAAAAAAAAAAGGTGGGGTGGGGTGCAGAGGAGAAAAGGAAAGCCAAATTCTTCAGGACTTGTAAGTTTTGACTCAAGTAGCTTAAAAACTGTAGAATCCAAAGGCAAAAGTAAAAGACAAAGTCTCAATGAGAAGTCTGTTCAGCTGCAAAGCACTGGATGCCATAAGGCCCCCATCAACTGTAGCCTGACCCATCAAGAGCTAGCAGAGCATCACTGAGATGATGTGTCTACCTTGTGCATTTTTATCTGGTAAGGCTTTTTGATCCTTTTCTTTCAACAGGTTAAGTTACAACAGTTGGAATCTTCCTGTGCAGACCAAGAAAAGGAACTTGCCAAGGTAAGAGCAGGGACTCCAAAGTTCTTCCCAAGAAGGGGAAACATAATCCTCCAGCAACCTAATGTATCACTCAAAAGATTGATGTATCATCAGCTTTCCAGACTCAGGACCATCATGGGTCTAAATAGTGGGTTTAAAAAAGGGGGGGGAATAAACCCAATCCTCTAGATTTTCTTCAGTTAAACATTTTATAGAACTCATCCCAAATTCTGTGTCTAACACATATTAGTACCTGTTCCTTTTCCAAATTTCCCCCAAATAATTTCCATTTGGACTATAAAATATGATTTATTTGTCCCTCAAGATGAAATGAATTTATACATACAGCAAAGGTTTACATTGTGGGTCTAGAAACAGGAGTGGACCTATGTACTTCTCCTCTTATGGCAATAAGCGGAGAAGATGGAAGACTCCACTTTGGTTTCCAGATAATGGAAGACTATGTGTTTGTGTCTCAGCTCTGCGAAGATCAAGCTATCTGCATAAAGGTACAGCTTCCCAGGATATAATGTAGCCAAGCTGCCCAAGGAATACTACCTAGGAAAATATTATCTCAATATGGTACTAAGGAGAGCCTGTAAGGTCATCAGTTCCTGGCACATATCACCCTATTGTTCCTTGGTTCTTGGTAACTGCTGATTGCTATCTCAGTGTCTGTGTTCTTAAATTAATAACAAGAATGTCTCTTTGTCTAACCCCAGTTACTCTTGGGAACCTATCCACCACCAAGGAGAAAGGGGAGAAAAGGTGGTGGGTTGAGAGGATGTGCCCATGGGAATGCCAAGCATTCTTTGTGTAGTCTAGTGAAAAGGGCTTGCATGTTTAGAAAAATCATAAAGTGCCCAAATAGTAACTGTGGCTCCCTTCAATTCTCTTTAAAGAAGTACCAGGAAGCATTGAAGAGGATAGAAGAAGAGCTGGAGACTGGATTCCTTGAGAGAGAAGTGTGAGCATTAACCCAGGGACATCCTGGTTCTCAGCTGAATCAGGCCCAACTCTTCCCAGGTCCCCTCTGAAACAGAAAGAGCCCCTTCTTTTGTTATCTTTTTAGAATCACAGTCTTAGAAGACTATAAAAACACACCTTCATAACTTTATCACACTGCCACATTATCATTTGGGTTAAGATTAATTGCATAAGCATGCATTTTAAAAAGTGCTGGTGTCTGAAATCCTTGGTAGGTGGGGTATTCCTCATTGTTCACAGGATGAACTTAAAATCATCATCATTCTTACTCCTAAATGTGTAAAATTCCAATCATGATATAGGCATGAAATGTACTCCTGGAGATACTGACAATATGTGTTCTGAAACTGAGAACTGTGAATGAACTCTATTGAACTATGAACACTAAAAACTAGAAATGGCAAGACGCTTGCTCTCCTTCTCAGGTGTAAATAGTACAGAATCAAAACAATGAGCCTTGCCTCCATCATTTCACCCTTTGTGAGCTAGTCTTAATAAATATGCATTTCTGTTTATTAAATTTCTGGAGGGTCTTTGGCTCAAAACAAGAAGTCAAGACTGTATAATCCTCTAAGTCAGCCATTTACAAATGGCAACATAGAATCCAGGTCCTAGGCCATGGAGGTCCTTGATCCTGAAGGACACTTTCAGGTCTTTCTAGATGCTTGTTGGGAATTAGATTAGGACTTCACTGTTAAGCTGATGTTCTGGAAGAGAGTTGTCTAGTAGAACTTCCTGTGTCATCCAGTAGGAAGCCACTGTCTACCGGTGGCTGACTTCTGAGTACTTGGAAGATGAGAAATGTAGCGAAGGAGCTGGGTTTCCCTTTAAATTTATTTAAACAGCTATAGGTAACGGCTATGCTATTGGATAAAGCATCTTTTAAATAACCATCCTATGTGTTATGAATATTTGGATGCTTTGTCCAATCTCTTTTGTGGTTCCTTCTCCTCCTAGATCAAAAGTCTTAAGCATGGATTCTGAGAGAGAAAAGAGTAACAGCCTAAATAATAAGGTAAGAAATCCACTCCTTTCGCTCAGTGCCTTCACCTACAGAGGGAGTTTCCAGGAACTGAGAGTCACCAAGTAGATGTCCAGTTTTCTCACTGCACTTTGCAAACATTTCCAACTTTACTCACCCCCAACCAAGATGCAAAGGAGCAATTGTCTGTCCCACTTTTACACATACAAAACACAGATTCTCAAAACTAACCTAAGAATTCCAAATGACAGCTGGAAAGGCATTAACGGAGGGTATGCTGTATAAGAGGCAGATGTAGCAATGCCCTTTCTCTCCTATAATCCAAAATGCTTTTCTGTTCCTCCCAACACAATCTTGAATCTTTCACATCACAGGGCACCAGGTATCTGACACCATGTAGCTGAAGTTATTCTGTTAAGTTAAAACACAGAATGTCATACTTCTTAATGTCACATTTCAATGTCTGCCCATAGTTAGCATCATGAAGTCACCAGCTCACAGGCAAAGGTCTGAAGTCACAGACTTTTTTGGCAAGGAGGGTACCAGACCTTTCAGTGTTCTTGTTGTCTCACACCAACAGGCACACTGGGTCACACTGGACTTCGGGCCAGGGTTGACAATCACCAGAGTTTTCATGCAGTCAAGATAAATAGGTTTTTGTTTGTTTGTTTTAAGATTCATTTATTTTATGTATATGAGTTCTCTATCTGCATGCCACAAGAAGGCATCAGATCCCACTATAGATTGTGAGCCCCCATGTGGGTGCTGAGAATTGAACTCCGGACCTCTGGAAGAGCAGCTGGTGCTCTTAACCACTGAGCCATCTCAGTGCCGTTTGTTTTGTTTTGCTTTGTTTTTAATCTCAGAAACAAAAGACCATCTCTTTCCATAAGAGAAACTACCAGATATTCACTATGGTCCTGGGATCCACCAGACATTTGCTTCTGTTGGACCATGCTCACATGTCCTATACAATCTCAGAGGCCCATCGATGGATTTCTTCTTAGTAACAATCAGAGAAAAATAGATTTGTTTTCTCAAAGCCCGTTATAATCCCAGGAGGGTCCACTGGCCAGTGATGTTCAAGTGTCTTCGTTCGGGAAAGGCTGCCTGAGCAGCTGAGCACCTAGTCCCCTCGGGCTACAGAACCCATTCCCAGTATCTGACTCCAGTCCTATTGGCTTCAAAATGTGAGCAAAACTCCTCTTACTCTTGATTTCAAAAAGGACTTCATAAAGGTGATAAAATATCTGAGAAAATATTTTGGAAGAGAAGTATCAAAGAAATCCAGCTGGACAAGTGGTGGTGCACACTATTAATGCCAGTGCTCAAGAGGCAGAAGCAGGTGGGTTTCTGTGAGTTTGAGGCCATCCTGGTCTACAGAGGGAATTCCAAGACAGTTAGGGCAGAGAAACCCTGTCTCAAAAAACGAACAAAAAAGGAAGGAAGGAAGGAAGGAAGGAAGGAAGGAAGGAAGGAAGGAAGGAAGGAAGGAAGGGAGAAAAGAAAAAACCCAAAAAGAAAGAAAAGAAAAGAAATAAATCCAGAAAGCCTCCTTTTGAGATTACTTTAGTCCTTTTGAAACTTCTCTCTTAGGGCATGTCTGTATGATTCCCATGGGCTATAAATTCCCCTTGGCTAAGTAGAAGGTAAATGAGAAATTTAAAGAGCTAGGAATGTGGACTCTGAGGGCTCAGTTTGTAGGTCACTTACCAGTTATATTATTACCTCATTAATAATTATCTTTCTCTACTTTACTATCAGTCATGTATGTGTGTAAAAACCAAGGCTGAAAAAAATGGCTCAGCATTAAGAGTGTTTTCTGCTCTTGCAGAGGACTCAAGTTCAGTTCTCAGCACCCAAGTCATTCAGATCACAATCACCTGGAACTCCAGCTCTAGGGGATCTGACACCCTCTTTTGGCACCCATGGGTGTAGATGAATTTCTAAACAGTTTATTAAATAAGAAACACAGAGCCAAATACAGAGGTAATAGCCAAAGAGATCAGAGAACTAGCCAAGAGCCATGAACTAGCCTTATCTTACCACCTCACCACCATGGATTCCCCAGAGAGAACTTCTTCCCATCTAACCTGTGTTTTTATTGCCTTCCTGTTCTGCTTTGTCATTGGCTCTAAGCCCAGCCACATGACTTCCTCATCACTGCCTGTCTATATAGATCTCCATGTCTCTATGGTTGGTATTGGGATTAAAGGCTCATGTCACCATGCTTGGCTGTGTCCTGACCACACAGAGACTCTGCCTGCCATGTGATTGGATTAAGGGTGTGGGCTACCACTGCCTGACTTCTGTTTATGGCTCACTGACCTCTGAACTCCAGGCAAACTATATTTATTAACGTACAAATAAAATATCACATTTCAGCACAAATAAAGTATCACCACACGTGGGCACCCAAACCTACATACACATATTCACACACAGACCCACATAAGTTTAAAATGAAATAAAATAAATCTTTACAAAGAAACTTTTATCTTTGAAAATTACATGTCCTGATATCAAGAATTTGTAAGATTTATGTCAATATAATATTCAACTGATGATTCACTAATGTTACCTGGCAGCTTTCAGAAAGTGCTTATTTACTATTGGTGTTTCTTCCAGGATGATTCCATCACCAAAAAGGCATCAAGGTTCAGTAAAAGGTAAGCAAGACCTCTTCCAGTAAACTTCCTGCAAAGCTAAGGAGCCATCCTGGCAAAGAGCAAAATCTAAGCAAGGAGAACTTGATACACACACACACACACACACACACACACACACACACACACACACCAGCAGACTGGTGTCACCAGCTCTGTAACTCAGTTCTAGTGACGTGACTTCTGATCCAAAGGCAACTGCTAGACTCAACTCTGCAGTGTCAGAAGTCAGCAACTTAGTAGTGATGAAGAAGTGAAGTCTTCATTCTCAAGACGTAGCAGCTCCCACATTAGCTCCCTTACTCCCTTATATGGTTTGAAGTAGCTTGTTGCATACAGTTACTGGTAGACAGGAAGTAGGGGGACAGAACCCCTAGAAGAAAGTGTACAACCATCTAACAGCAGACATAACAAACAAAACATTTGTGGAAAGAAATCCCTAATAGTATCCAGCACACAATAGAAATTTTAAACTTTTTAAATGAACAGGATGCCAAATTGAACACCTGAGCACATATGAGTCCTGAGGGGAACATTTGACAGCAAGTAACAGTTAGTATTCAGTAAGGCCCTCAAGTGCAAGAAGAGGTCAGATTATGTTCCATATGATCTGCTTAAGAAGGCATAAAGAAACTTATATTCAAAGTGGCACGAAGTATGGTTTAGAAAGAGTTCCACCAGGACAGTTAAAATTGTCGGTGCTTTAAAGTCAACTCCAATTGTCTGGGAAGTTTGGTTAAGGAGAACACCTTTTTATATCATATACATGAAGTATTGCATGTTCCCATATCCCTAGCTAAGACATTCCTGAGACACTGAGCAGAATGCTCCCAGAACCCCCAGGCTGCTCCTCTAAATCATAACAACAGAGTCCAGCAGGATTCACTGCCATGGTTAATTCCTTAGAAGTAGCCTGTTAATTCCTGTCCACACTCCAGTGCATGCATGGAGGGCAAAACTAATAATGAGTTTGCAGATATTTACAAACCTGCATGTACTTTAAATAGAAAAATGAGAGTATCTTTCTAGACTTTTGTTGTTTAGCTTTTTGAGACAGGAAATCGCTGTGCTGGTCTCCCTTCTGCCTCACCTCCCAAGTGCTGGGCTTCCAAACATATATCATCACACTTGACTTAAGCACATCACTAATCAAATGAAAGGTTGACAAACAAGATCCTATTAAAATTAAGACCCTTTGTTCTCTGATACCTGAGAACCAGGAAACGTTATAAAAGTGGACAAGTTTAGAAAATTACACACAATGAAAAGGGATCTACATCCACAATACATAAAGAGTTCCTGTCAGTCAACAAGCACAAACTACCATGGGCAAGAGGAAGGAAACACGTAAGACCAACTAGCCTATGGACCAATGTTCACTTTCAATGTTCATCATGGAAATGTGAATTGAGGCCAAATGAGTTCTTGTTTTATAACTGTTTGACTGGCAAAATCTTAAGCATCTGATAAAATTATGTTGGAAGAGATGTGGGCCCACAGAAGAAGTACACACTTAGATGCAACTAACTACTTTGGAAAATAATTGGAAAAAAATCAAAACTAAGGGAACAAAATGAAGTTTCATGATGAGAAATGGCACAACAAAAATACAATAGGATGCATGGAAGGAGTAACTGATTAAGCAATGGGAGTAAATTAAGGGCTGACAGAGGAATACAAAGCTGTGAGAAGTGCTCAGGTCTGAGTTTCTATTCTGTTCCAGGTTTTGCAACTCCTGATTAACAGTTTCTGGGGGTTCTCTTTCAGGATTTTCCGCTCCCTCTTTTTTACCACACTATTTTTCATCAGATTGCTGGGGTACCTGATCTTCCATTTAAGCTTTATAAATCCCGACCTCCTCATCAACGCGCTGCCCAAGATTCTGAGCAGGGACGTCTTATGGAAGCTGCGATGCTTCCTCTTCCCATCGCTCACACTTGAGACCGAAGACATGTTACCCCACTGACCCCAAGCCGTGTCTGTGGTCAGCAGAAGGCAAGAGGGACATCGATGGGAGGTGGCCAAACCCGTGGAGGGTAGAGGTATGCCTCGTTTTTTCCCTCGAGATTGGGACCATGGTGCCCATTTGTCTCCATGTCACTTTTCCAAGATTAACCTTGCCCAGTAAAGAACTCTGTCAGTGAGTCTCTGGATGAATGGATAAAACGAACGGTACACCGTGGTGAACAAACCCGGCTAATTTCAGAATTCTATAGATACTTGGAAAGATAGCACTGACCCGTGAGTTCCGTGGATCTCTGAATTCTAATGACTGGTATCCCTGCAATGCAGAAGAGCCCCCTCCCCCACTACCTACAGTTGAATTTACATTAGACTCTCAGTGTCGACTAACCTAGTGTGTGTCCCCGTCAACAGACTTGACTAGAGTGCCACACATCAGATACTCGGAAGACTAAGGCATGAAGACCATGAGTTCCAGACCAGCAGAGGCAATATAGGAAGGTCCTCTCTCTAAAATAATAATAACAATAACAAATAAAAACAACAATCAACAACAACCAAAATCTCTGAAAATAAGACATTATAATATACGAGGCAAGGCTGGAAGAAGCCTCAAAATGTCGTCAGGTTTCATTTCCTCTTCTTTCTCTTTGGTTCTTCCCCTTTTAGTTCATGACTGTCAGCACCCTAAATTCTGTACTGCCCCGTTAGCAACCTCAGCAGCATGAAATCACCTTTGCCCATAGCTCTAGTTGCCAAGCCCAGAGAACACAGGCTGCCCACCCTGAAGTAGATAGTTTACCTCCCGTCCCACAATCACTGTGGCCAGCAGGACAGACTTTCTGACTGGTCAAGCCTGAAGCAGCTGTACAATTCCTTGTTAAGGAATAGGAGAGGTAAAAAGGAGAAGAGGAACTGGGAATTGGCTCAATGGGTAAGAGCCTTTTGCTGTGGAAGAATGAGGACCTGAGTTCAAATCCCTGGTCCCCATGTTAAAAAAAAAAAAAAAAAAAAAAAAAAAAAAAAAAAAAAAAAAAAAAGCCTGTGCCTGAAAGCCCAATGCTGAAGAAGAGAGAGAGATGAATCCAGGGAGCTCTCTGGCCAGGCAGCTGAGCCTAAAGAGTGGGCTTCAGAGTCCATGAGACCCCGACTGAGGGAAATAGGAAATTAATAGAGCAGGGCGTTAGATTTCCTCCACTGCCCTCCATCAGTGCCTGTGTGTGAGAAATTGTTAAGGGGACCAGCCCAGCTACATTGTCCACAGTGTGTTTCCCACAGGAAAAGAGCCTGTGTTTCCAGAAATGGGGAGAGGAATGCTTGACAAGCAAAGGCAGACGTTCCCTTAATCATTCAGCTCTAGCAATTCAACAAACCTAAAGCTGGCGCTGCATCTGTCTTCCCACAAGCAAACTTCCTAAATCCTCAAGATCGTAGACTGATACAGAAAATTCCCACAGACAGATCAGGATAAGGATTGTGTCATTAATCAGGTCTTTAGAGCTGCAATAAACAAGGACTCTCAACCACACACAACTAGTATAAACCACTTTTGAGGCTCTGTGTCGTTGACACATGGCCACAGTCCTTCTTTTTTCAAAACTGCCAAAGCACCTGAGTGCCTTACGACAGGGTCGTTCAGACTCCCTCCTTCCCACTCTGTTTGAACCCCTGACAACTCTGAAGTTCACTACTGGCCAGGAATGAACAGGAGCTGGCTCAGCCCACTGCTATTGCTTTTTGAGACCACATGATGTCACTGTAGAAAAGTTAGCTACACAAGGAGCAGGGATCACCTATTAAACACATGAAGACACACTGGATAATAGAAAGAGATACTCCTGACACATGAGCCAAGGAGAGAAAGACAGGCCTGTCCTGGAAACCTTAGAGCTGCCCAAGATCCCAAGCACTGTGTGCTCTGCAGAGGCAGATGAATGTCCCTCTGTGCCAAGCACAGCCCAGGAAGCCACATGCTCAGGGTCTCAGCACTGTGCTCAAGGCACACCTCTCCCTCTGTTTAAATCATTAGCACCAAGGTCAAGTTTTCAGAATTAAGATAGATTCTAACTTTGGTCTATCAGGAAACTTCTGGTGACTAGAGCCAGCCTGTTCTCTAGAGGTTACCCCCTTTTCCTGTAGTCAGGAATCTTTCCTCTTAGGGCCCTGGGAACATAAAGGGTTCGTAAAATCACCTAAGCGAGGCTCAGAGGAGCACACCTTTCCTGCAGTCACTTTCCACACTCCTCAAAAATGCCGACCCCTGGAGAAAATTTAATAAAAGGTGGTTTAAACCACTTATGTCTGTAGTCCGACATAAATTTAGTTCTTAAGCTGCTGTTGGCTGGGCTGTTGAGGCAGGATCTCTACATACCTAAATTCCCAAATAGTTACTATTCCAAATCCTGAGTTTGTGCCACTCCTGTCTGGAGGAGGAAAAGCGAATATAAAAGAGCAAGAGATACAAGACAAGAGAGGCATAACATCTGTCCTTGAGAAGAGGAGGAAGGAAAACAGATCCATGTGGTCATGATGGGTCCTGTAATAGGAAACAGAGCGGGGGAATTCCCCCATGACAATGTCCAATGGGCAGTGATGTCAGGCCAGTGGGTTATGCTAGACCATGAGGTCAGCTGCCTCGGAGACATGTTTACCAAAGGACTGAAAACAAGCCATTGGGCAACACAACCTGGGCTTGGCGGGGGAGGGGTGATAGACTAAGAAAACTCAAAGTTGAAGGGTAGGGAAGTGAGTGGAGGGTGGACGGTGGATGGTGGTACTGAAGGAGCTTGGGGAGTAAATATGATCAAAATACACTGTATGAAATTAAATTCTCTAAGAATTAATTACAAATAAAATATTTTAAAAATCTAAGGCTGAGGAGATGGCTCAGTAGTAAAATTCCTGCTGTAAAAGCATGAGGACCTGGGTTCAAATCCCCAGCCTAGCACCTGAGTAATGGATCAGTGACCCCAAGGCAGAGCAAATGGAGGCAAGCAGATCCCAGAGGCTTGGGGGCCAATCTAGCTGAAAATGTGTGAGCCCCTGGTTCAGTGAGAGACTTTTGTCTCAAGGTGTAGAGTGCAGAAGAATACAATATCAACATCAGCCTCTGGGCTCTTCATACACAGGCACACACACACACACACACACACACACACACACACACGCACACGCACACACACATGCACAAGTCTATCTTGGGTTAACATTTTCAATGGAAGTGGCTAAACAGAAGTACTAAAAGATTGAAGCACAGGCAGGCAGATCTCCGAGTTCAAGCCCAGACTGGTCTACAGAGTGAGTTTCAGGCTAGCCAGTTACAAAGTGAGGTCCTGTCTCAAATGAGGGTAGGCAACGTCACCCATTAAATTATATGGGACTGTTAAATTGTAATTTTGACTTGTCTCCTGATACTGCAGTATCCTAAATGGTAAGACCCAACACCAAGCTCAGTCCTAAAGGCTACCAGTCCAGGTCTGCATTACACACCACGTTAGCGTTAGCCCTTCCTTCCCTGAGCCTGGTGGTCTGTGCCCACTGGGCGGGCAGTCGGTGGTATGTTACGGACTCTCTTGGCACACAGAAGACGATGTGAAAGAACTCACTACCAGCGTGTTCTGCCCTGTGAGGTGAGTCGACACTTTCTCACCTCATACATTAGAAACTCAGAAGTAGAAGCGGAAAAAGTACTGCCACACATTGTAATTTCAGAATCCTTTGAAGAAAATGTTAAGACTTTTTTTTTTCCCTTCCGTAAATGGTTCATCACTCTATTTTCTCCGCTGTGGCTAAGTGGGATAATGCTGAGAAAACAGCTGACTGTGATTGAAGAGGACTCAGATCCGCAGCATGAGCTCGGCATCTGTACAACTGCCTCATTGGTTGTTTAAAATAAAGATGGGTGCTGAGGGCGTTGTTTGGGGTCAGAAGGCAGTAGCTGAAGATGAACTGTGGTTCCTATGACTGCAGCTGTAACTGTTCTGCCTTGAATGGATTGAAATCTTAACGTTGTGACCCTCTGAAGCAGAGACGGTCTAGAGCTAAGGTGCAGTGGTTAGCTTCACTGCTTTTAAAATTCCTCTGGTAAAGGGCGGAACACACCTCCTGGGTGCTTGCTGTGAGCTTGAAGCAGGGCACATGCGCATTATTAAAACAAACAAACAAACAAACAGAGGCTACCTACTGCATGGCCAGAGAGCTGCTGCAGCTGGCTACCTGGCTTCTGCAGCATTTTTATACCTGAGACCTCAACACTGCCTTTCCAAATGGTGTCTCCATCACAGCAGACAACTGGGCTGTTGCAGTAGGGAGGCCCTTTATTTGACCAAGCTGCATATATTCTGCATGAACAGTAGAGGGCACTGTTCCCCGACACATGGATATCTCCGACGCCCACTTGTTCTATGTTTCAAAGGATGGTTTGTATGCTAGAACATTGAGAGTACAAATGACAAAGTACCTGGACACCAAGAACTATCAATACCTAGAGTTAGAATCGCTCTAATCCACAGACTGTGTACCCTGAATAGATCCCCACCCCTCTGTCGTTAAACTTAAGTGCATCTTGAAGTAGGACTTGAAGCTTTGATAATTCCCCGAATAGATGTCACTCCACAATTCTACATACATTAAGATAAACAGAAAGCTTAAATGGATCCAAAGCTCTCTCGTTTTGTGGAGATGGGAGATGTGCATGGTTCATCCTGCTGCGGTAGCTTCTTGTCTTTAATGAAGCTACTTTCCTCTGCTTCCACACATGGAAAAATGTGTGGCTTCTACCCAGAGCATTAATCACTTCTTCCTCTCATATTTTCCACATAGAAAAACCCAAGTTTTTGGATCCCAGTACAGCAGCACCTGCCTGTAATTTAGTACATGGGAGATAGAGGCAGGAGGATAAGTAGTTGAGGGTTATCATGGGCTACAGAATGAGTTTAAGGCCAGTCTGAGCCACATGAGACCTCACTTTGAAGGAAAAAAAGTCTGGGAGCTGGCATCCTTCAACACATGTGTAAGGTGTTTCCATCTGTCCCCTCACAGCAGATGTGATGTTCATGGCCTTGACTTTGATTTGTAGGCCACCAGCTATATGCCAGACAATGTTCTGTTTTGTGTGCATCAAGCATCATTGCACTAAATGTAATCTTCCAAGGGAAATGTCCTTATGGCCAATTTATGAGCAAGCCTTTTTCTGGAAACAACACTGATTTCCCAGGTTTGACTTGAAATGCTGGAATCCATGTTTGGCTCTCACTCTAACTACAACTTGGCTCCTAAACTCTCTAGTTCTGAAGCTAGGTAGACCAGATGTCCAGCCAGGGAGAGGTTGGGGTTTACCCCAAGGGAAGAGGATGTTTACCTACCTCTGTTCAGGAAAATCCCAGCCTTTGGTTATATGCCTAGATAACGTAGGTGCCAGAGAGACTCTGAGACTAGTCATAGAATTGGAAGAAAAGCTAGATGCTTCTTCTAAAACAGTCCACCAGAGTTTAGTGATGAGGTGGAAGGGAAGGGTAGTGTTAAAATTTAAATTCTCTTGAAGCGGGTTTTTTTTTCCTGGATTGTGGAATCCAAATGATGGGATGTACATAATTTGGGGTATCACACAGAGTACATGAGCTCTCTAAATGTCCACCTTGCATCCCTGTGCCTGAAAGTCTGTGGGATCTGGAATCTGCACCTCCCATCAGTAATCCAGTGTATTTTTTTCTCACCCTAGTTCAAAAACCAGCCTCCTGCAGAGGAGAGCTTCACACTGTGTCCCCCCAAAAGCTAACCTAACCTATGGGAACGTTCAGATATGCTAATAACATCAGCATCTGTGGGAACCAGGCTAGACATGGGAGGACTTTTGTTTGTTTTTGTTTTGTTTTGTTTTTCAGGGAGACATGGTCTCACACATCACAGGCTTGCATCAAAGTCACTATTCCTCAGGGGTGACCTCGAACTTTTGACACTCCGCCTTCCTTTCCCCGCTACCAGAGTTAAGACTGCAAGCCAGGACTCTAGTTATTCAGTCCTGGAGACCAAGCCCGGGGTCTTCTGCATGCCTGGCAGACACTCCGTCAACTGTTCCCCATTCCCAGCCCTTTTGTACATTTTCCTATCACTTCAGCACCTCATTAAAGGGAGATGTTAGTGCCTCAGTTTCCTTTTTATTCACCAGATTTCTTGTGCAGTGCGGACTGTTTTAAGCGCTTGTGAAACCCTCTCCTTTAGGGATGGGGAGGCCCGCCAAGAAAGCGGGAACGCTGAGCAATGCTGTGATGGATGCTGAATGGTCACGGCAAGCAGTGGCTCCTTGTGCCTCCACTGGTTTGAGATCAACTCCCAACATCCAAACAATTTTGAAAAGACTGAAGGTACATGGGGTGCGGAGGTGCAAGAGCCTGGGGCAGGAGAATTATCATGAGTTGGAGGGCAGCCTGCACGGCATTGTGAATTTCAGGCAAGCCTGGGCTACAGAGTTGAGGCCCTGACTCCAAGAAAGAGGAGCGGGAGCGGGGCGGGGGAGGGAGTTGGTCTTTGAGAGAGGCAGGAGGGGCCCTCCAGCAGGGGCACAGGACCTGTGGCAACGCATAGGAAGGCCTCCATTTCTCAGCCTTACCTGTTGCTCCTCCCAAATGCTGCTCCCTAACCCAGCTATAGGCTGAAGAGTTTGTCCACACTGTCCTATCCTTCCTCCCCCTTCTACTTTATGAGGCAGGAACGGCTCCAGCTCACTTTCCGGCTCCACCGGGATGAACTATGAGGTTTACTCAGATTCTTTTGTGTTCTAGAACCAGATTTGATTTCCCCTTCCTTTCCCCTGACTCATCCTCTGTCCCTTAGGCAATAAAGGTCAGAATGTCGCCTGGGTGACAGTCAAAACCGTCACCCTCCACGGAAAAGCCCTGTGGACAGTGTACAGGCTGCCTGTGATTTGCAGGGTGTCTGGTGCCCAGATACCCAGATGCCTCGGGCTTCCTCTGCCATCGTCTTCCTGCAGCTCAGTCGGGCATTTTGTAGAGGAAGAAGATCCTCGCGAGCTCGGCAGGATATAGCACTGCTGCAAAACTTATTTTTATCACTAAGTTTCTCCGCAGTGACTCAGAAGGGATGTAAGAAATAGATGAGAAAGAAGACAGGAAAGGCAGATGATGCCTGTTATGCAACTTGAAGAAGGCTGTACCCACTTCTTCCACACGGTGGCGCGAGCTCCCTAAAAAACGGTCTCAACTCAGAAAGGGAAACTTTCTCACAGATCGTGGGGAAAAAAAAAAAAAAAAAAAAAAAAGCACCTGTGGGTCTGTCCCCATCCACAGCCCACTTCCTAGGGAGAAATCAAAACTCATTGGCTCAGGTTATACTGACTCTGAGTCTACAAAGAGATCCTCAGGGGATGCTTTCCTAGTCCAGAGTCTAAAGCCTGTGAGAGATCACAGGTGGCTTGCAAGTCTTGCCGGAAATGCCATCTCAGGCGCTCCTTTGGGTTCTTGCTACTGCAGTTGGAAGAAGGCAGAGAAGCAGGTGGTTGACGGGCATGGCTGCATCGAAGAAATGGACTTCAATGTGGTACCTTTCAGACCAGTAGGCAGATATGCTGACTGCCTCTCACAGCCCCAAAACCCCCTGGCGGCCACGGCTCTGTGGGGACCTAAAGCTTTCCTTTAAATGTTCATAATGCCTAGAGGAATGTCATTAAGAATGTTAAATTAGACATGAACTATGAACCAAAGGCTGGGGGGCCCCCAGCTGGATCAGGCCCTCTGAATAGGTGAGACAGTTGATTGGCTTGATCAGTTTGGGAGGCAACTAGGCAGTGGGACCAAGTCCTGTGCTCAGTGCATGAGTTGGCTGTTTGAAACCTGGAGCTTATGCAGGGACGCTTGGCTCAGTCTGGGAGGAAGGGACTGGACCTGCCTGGACTGAGTCTACCAGGTTGATCGCAGTCCTCGGGGGAGGACTTGTCCTGGAGGAGGTGGGTGGGAATGGAGGGTAGGCTGGGGGTAAGGGGAGGGGGTGGGAGGGGGGAGAATAGGGGAACCCGTGGCTGATGGCTGATATGTAGAACTGAATGGTATTGTAAAATTAAAAAAAAAAAAAAAGAATGCTAAATTAGGGAGAAATGGCTCAGTGGCGAGGATGCTTACTGCTCTTGGAGAGGACCCAGTTTGGCACCCAGCACCCATATGACAGTTCACAACAGCCTGTAACTCCACTTCCAGGGGATATGACTCCCTCTTCTGGCCTCCACAGGCTCTGCACACACATGATGCACATACACTCAGCCTGACTCATTAAGGCACATAAATTAAAAATAATAATCTTTTTTTTTAATTTAAGAAAAAAGAATGTTAATGTGGGAGAAGATAGCCCAGTCTTGATGTGTTTGTTCTCAAGTATGAGTTCCAGAGTCGGTCTCCCGGATCTTCAATAAGAAGTTGAGCATGCATGGTGACATTGGTGGGTGCTTCCAATCCCGGTGCTAGGGAGGCAGAGACAGTGGGATCCCTGGGCTCATGGCCGGCCAGCGTTAGCCAAACTGGTGAATCCCAGGTCAATAAGGGGCCTTGTCTCAAAACCAAAACAAAACATTGAGAACAGCTCCTGGGGAAAGACACCTGTGATGATTGGAATGAGAACTATTGCTGTGGATATCATTTTATATAAATAAAACACTGATGGCCAGTGACCAGACAGGAAGTAGGTGGCCAGGCAGGAAGTAGGTGGGACAAGGAGAGAGGAAAATTCTGGGAAGTGGAAGGCTGAGGGGGAGACACTGCAGCCACGGCCAGGAAAAGCAGCATGTAAAGACGCCGGTAAGCCACCAGTCATGTGGCAAGGTATAGATTTATAAAATGGGTTAATTTAAGATAAAAGAACAGTTAGCAAAAAGCCTGTCACGGCCATACAGTTTATAAGTGATATAAGCGTCTGAGTGATTATTTTATATGTGGATTGTGGGACTGCGGGGCTTGGGGAACCTGGAGAGAAGCCCTCCAGCAACAAACTATCCCCCACAGGCTCGAGTCTTTGAGTCCTTAATCACCAGCTGACAGCGCTGTTTGGGGAGATTATGGAACCTTGAGGAAGTATGTTGATAGGGGAAGTATGTCAGCAGGGTGAGTTTTGAGGGTCTATGGCCTTAGCCCACTTCCAGTTTGCTCTCTCTGTGGCACACTTGTGGATGGGAATGTGTCCCACCCGCTCCCAGCACTTACCACCTGATGCGGCCATTAAGGACTCTCTTCTGGAACCAAAAGCCCAAATAAGTTCTTCCTTCTAGAAATCACTCTGGTCATGGTGTTTTATCTCAGCAACAAAGAGGAAGGATCTGACCTCCCCGGGTACACATGCACACACATATACATGCCTACACATATGCACAAGGAATGAATGCTAAATGTGGTGCCCAGGCCAAGTAGAACTAATTGCCAGGTATATGAGCCATAAATCATGGTCCCAGTGGACAACAGACACCACTCTCGACTTCAGGAAGGGGAAATGGCCTTCCATGGTGCTGGAACTGAAAGCAGTAACTATGGAGAGCAGGTGACAGAGGCCCCACACGCCTTCAGTCTGTCATCTTGATGACCTCATGACTCACCAGACAGCTCGAAGCCCTGCTAGCCCTGCTAACATCTATCCCCAAGATCTCACTCTGAGAGGGAAGGCAAGACCCATGGGCAGTTTCCACTGGAATGAATACAACCATTAGGTTGGCTAGTTTTTCTCTCAGTAGCAAGTGTTGAACCCTGAAGAGACAGCGTGTGTCAACTAAATTGTAGCAGGAATCTTAAAAGTTCTTACTAATAAAATCAATCCCGAGGCCAGTTATTGGGGTCCATGCTGGTAGATCAGAGAGACAGAACAAGCCACAGCTATCTCACCTCGCCGGATCCTCAGCTGGTCTTGTCTCCTCAGACTGGATGCTTCTGTGTCCTCATCCCAATGGCTTTCAGCTGAACTGCTGCTTCAAAGCTTGAATGCTTTACCAGCCAAATGCTTAACCAGCCAAAAATGCTTCTAGTTTCTCGTCCTCACGCCTTATATATCTTTTTGCTTTCTACCACCACTCCCTGGGATTAAAGGCTGGCTTTCTGGGGATTAAAGGCGTGTGTCACCATGCTTGGCAATTTCCAATGTGGCCTTGAACTCACAGAGATCCAGAGGGATTTCTATCTCTGGAATGCTAGGATTAAAGGTGTGAGTGCCACCATTTTCTAGCCTTTGTATCTAGTGGCTGTCTGTTCTCTGACCCCAGATAAGTTTATTAGAGTACACAATATTTTGGGGAACACAATACCACCACACTAAATGTCAGCAAAGACAAAACCATGACCAGCTATGGGTTCTAGGACCAAGAAATAGAAGTGACTGATGCTGAGTCTGGAAGGCTCTTTCTGTTCGTCTCAAATCAGATATAGAAAGCTGGTGAGCCACAGGCCTGACCCGCCTCACGGATACACCATGCAAACTCCACATGATGGGGGGGGGGGGATTGTTGTTGTTTTGGTATTATTATTGCAAATATTTACAGTTCTGGAGATACTGTCTAAAGTTGAGGCTCTAGGGTTACTTTTTTTTAAAACATGAAGAGTATTGTTACCCTTGAACAGACTTGCCACGTGACAGTAATTGCTCAACTCTGACAAATAGTCTGCTACGGAACCTAAGACCATGGATTCACAATGGTCCCTATCATCCTTTGCATGTCATGCTCAGTCTACTGGGTTTATACCACCAGCATGCCTTGTGGGTCCCAACTCATCTTACTTCCTAAGTGGCACCTAGAGAGAGAATCCTCAAAAGAAACATGATGGTACCAGTCGTATGAGATAACCAAAGATAGATAGCCTTCAGAGGACAGCAAGATCCTGCCAGCCAGGATAGGAGACACCTAGGTAGTGTGGAAACTGCCCCTAGTGGACTGAACAGAAATCCCAGGGCTTCCAGCCATTGCCAGCAATGGGAAGAGGTCCTGTTGATAAACAGGTTACTACTGTAAGCAACAGGGCTGAGCTCTCCTGGCAACCCTCTGCAAACTACTGGGTGATTTCAGAAACCTCAGAAGGTAGAACACTAGGCATTTGTCCAAGATTTGGGGACTGTCGTGAGGATTTAAACTTTCCTGCATTTCCAGGTTGTACTTAGAGAAATCCCAGAAGTTTCCAGAGTGTGAAGAAAGCCCTTAAGCAAAGAAAAAGGTTGAATTAAGGTAGGAGATAAGCACAAGGAATGTAAGTGAGCCTAACACAGAGATGATTCTGCATTTGTGTTTATCGCCATGCTATACATAGTGACCCAAAACAGGACCAGCCTGGATACCCATCAGCAGGTGAATGGATACAGAGAATGTGGTATATCTACACAATGGAGTCTCATTCAGTCATGAAGAAGAATGAAATTGACATTTTTCAGGAAATAGGAGGGAACTGGAGAATATCACATTAAGCAAGATAAGCCAGACTCAGAAAGCTAAAGTGACATATTTCATATGTAGAATCATGATATAAGCATATATGTATATGTGACATGAACATAGAAGAGGGACTATAGGCAAAGGAGATCTAAAGAGAAGATGGGGTACACAAAAAAGTAACGAGAGAAGAAAAAACAAAATACCACGTACCCCATATTCCTCTCAACTGCAGGATTTAGATTTACATGAATATTCATTTGACATAGAAGCAGAAAGGGGATCATTTGGGTGATGGGGGGAACTAGTGAAAGATGGGGAGAAGGATCAGGGAGGGGATGAGAGCAAGGTACAGGATGTGTATGGGAATGCGGTAGTGAAACCTATTATTTTGTGAATTAATGAAAAATTAATAATTTTAAAACTATCTTTAAAATATATTAGCTCCACGATGATGGCATGGATAGGGTTCATCATTTTCTAAACTCACTTGACCTCTAAAGATTTTCTTCTATGAAATAGTTCAACTTATTGGACTCCAGAATACCCTGCCATGAGAAAAACTGTCATTGGGGGAGATGTTGGTGTAAGGGGAATAGTATAAGCCTGGGGCTGGGTAATCGTGGTAGAATCAGATGGTCTCTGCAACTTTCATTTGAAAAGTCAGTATGACAAAGCATTCTCTGAAGCCCAATTGGCCTCTAAAATCTCTGGGGAAGAAATGAAACCAATACATCTCAGTTGGTGCCAGACATGAGGGCACTCCAACATGAAAAGCCCAGCTGGGAGCGATCACTTCCAAGTGAGGTTACCACCAGAAGGGATGCATGTCGGAGGGGGAACAGAATGTTCAAACTGTAGCTGGAACCATGACAAGGCATCGCCATCTGCCATGGAAGCCACATCTCCCGAGTCTTCGAACCATCTGCACACCTGCTCAGGCGTGTCACGCGGGTCAGAGGGAGGGGTGACCACGCCATCATTAAAGCCATAGCAATAAAAGCCCAGGTTCCAGAAATAGCTCTTAGTTGTGTGGCACCTATACTGCCTTAAATTGCTTTTCCCAGAGGAGAAATCTACATGTAGAAGGGAGAAGTTGAGAGCTTCCATCTACATAGGGCTGAAGTGTCAGTGTGGCCTGAATTCCTAGACCATCTGGTCACACACAGAATATCAGCAAACTATTGACGGGATGTCATAGCACATGCTAAGCAGACCGTGTAGACCTGCAGTCATGACACAGTTTCCATTTGAACCATGATCAGTGTAGGAAACACACCTTCTCAGTCCTCCTCGATTCAGATTTCACCTCAAGATGCCCCCATTACCAGGAAAGCTAAGCCAAGTCCATCCAAAACCAGCTATTGAGGCCAGTGCAGGAAGTTCTCACAGAAAGCCTTGCACCTGAAGGACAGTTTGGCCCTTCCTGGCCTTCAGCCCTTCAACTAGAGATGTGGTTTGTGTAAATGTGGTATGCCCTAAAAGGAACAGGCCAGCCAGGGCTGCCTTCAGGAAGACGTGCTCTGTACTTAGTGAATCTTCTCTAGAAATGGGATCTTACATTTGGAATATTAGAAGAGGTCTTCCAGCTCAAGGTGGCTCCCCTTAAGAGTGACTGAGTGTTCTTTTAACGGGAATTGGAGAGATACCAACAGATATGCCATTTGTAAATGATTCATTTTGATTTTTATGCACAGGGAAATATAGACCTCTTTTCTAATCACCCTAAGTATTTGATAGAAAGACAATTCAGCAGGCCATGCTCTGAAGACAGCTTGCTGAATTTGTCGCCTCCTGCCTAGGTAACCTAATCAAGTCCCTCAAGCTCCCTAAGATGCTATTGTGTATAAATGGAGAGTGATAACACATGTAAATTAATGCATGTAAGTGAAAACCACACATGAAATGTCTCTTGTGATATCTAGAACATAGTAAGATTTGGAAATTGTAGCTGCTTACAATAGGCAAACGAAAACAAATGGTTCCCCCAAGAACCTCTGGATCCTATAAATGTTGTGCAATGTGGTAAAAGTATCTTTAAACATTTAACTAAGCTAGTAATCCCTAGATGGAGGATGGAAGTTGGGGGTCTTGATTATCACAGTGCACCCTAGTGCAATTGTAGGTCTCTTTATGAGGAAAGCAGGGAACCAGCATACACACATCCACACAAACTCACAGACAAATGCATGCACACATATACACACACACACACACACACACATACACACATGCACATACACAGACAGAGGTCATGGGAAGATGGGCACAGACAGAGGTTTACAATTCTGGCCTTGAAGCCTAGGGTATTATCACAGAACAAGGCACTTCTGGAAAAGTAAGAAAAAAAAAAAAAAACTCTGGAGTTGTGGTCCTGCCAAGACCCTGACTTCAGCTTCATAATACTGACTTCTTCACTCCAGAATTGCAAGAGAATAAATTTTTGTCATTTTGAGCCATGCAGCTTGATGTTACAACATCCATGGAAACTAACATGACATTAAGTATGCTGTTCTTATATATTCGTATTGAGTGTCTATGAATGTATACCATAACACGGACATAAAACAATACCGGGGTTGGGAATTTAGTCTGTTGTGTGACTTTTGGGGGAGATAAACAAACCACTGCTCACTGTAGATAAGGCACAGGTAAATGATCAACACACACATACACACCACAATTCCTGGCTGTCTGGCTGTCCTGGAACTCACTACAAAGACCAGGCTGGCCTCAAACTCAGAGATCCATCTGCCTCTGCCACCCAAGTGCTGGGATTAATGATGTGCGCCACCACTGCCAGGCTTGAAGTAAAGAAATTTAGAAGCCTCCGGAAGTTCCCCAAACTTTAAAGATCTATGAGGCCCTGCTCCAAGTTTACGTTAGCTGTAACGTTAGCTAAAGAGAGGAGGTCTTCCACCTGCACAGCTGCCAACCTCCCTGGGAGCTCCAGGGATGCTGGTGTGGGCATTTTGTGTGAAACAGTTGACTTTGGGTCATCCATGCTCATGTAAGTAAATATTCACCCATACTTCCATATGTAACCCCAATCTACTTCCTGAACCCTGACCATTTTGTATATTTCCCTCTGGAACAGAATGCTTCCATGTAGGGGATATAGCCGTACAACATAAGCATAGTTTATCTGCGTGTCTCTGTCTCAAGATGGAAGCCCGAAGTCATGCTGGCTAAGGGCGGTGTTCTCATTCTGAGGCTTGACTGAGAAGGAATCCAAGCAGAATTCCAGTGGTCACAAGCCTCTGATCATCGGTGGATATTGGCAAACTCACCTCAGCCCTTGTGTCCTCTGCCTCTTCATGGAAACTCTTCATATGGAAGCTGACTGGTGGGGGAGAGAAGGAAGGACAGTCCACTGTTTTTGTGATCTCATCCCGGACTTTCCAAATTTTCTTCCTTTTTTTTTTTCCTTGCACATATGAGTGCAGAGAAAGTGGGGTAAATAATTAATGCTAGGTCACTTAAAGA